>NW_022596756.1:0-10765 GCF_009176505.1 Sitodiplosis mosellana | reverse complement strand
AAAAGTATTGTCTTATTTAATCTCGACAATTCGTTCAATTCTCTATTACTCAATAGAAAGTAATCTACGACTTTCTCAAAATTTCTACATGTAAATGCCTCATTCTTTTCGAGGTTAAATAAATTAATCTTTGTATTCAATTGTATGTCGTACGAAAACGTTGTATTGATTTCAAGAACATCTGATTTATCGATTTTCGGTGCTAAACTACTCTTTTTCCACAAAATATTGTGTTCTACTTCATTACGAAAAATGTTATTTAAAGTCTTATTCTGTTTGCATACATTTTTTAAACGTGAATATGACGTTAAAATGTATTCCATAGAACTTATATTAAAACTATATGATAAATATTTAGTTGAATCTTGCAAATTTACTATTTCTGAGGGTATGAATGCAATTCCTGATTGTGGATTATCAGATTTAATTTCGAGTGTGGTTATGTAACCAGCAAACAAGGTTACAACAAATAGTCCAAAGATCATTTTCTGTAAAAGAAAATTAATCCTAAAATTTACATTTGATCGGTGAGCATTTTATAATCAAAAGTAGTAGCAAAATAAAAAGAATTATAGGACTATATGTAAATAAACTCCATACTGATTTAATACAATTATAAATCTTGACAAAGAAATGTCCAGCACTACTAAATATTTCTTCAATTCTAACCCACAATGACATACTTGTTCTTGTTTCAAATGATTTTGTGTATTGTTTTTCAATTTCCATCGATTCATCATGTAATGCCCCTAATTTAATCATGTATTTATCAATGATACCAATGTCATTGGTCCAATTCCTAATTTTTGTGTCAAATACCGTAAAATTAGTCATTATAAATATGTAATTGATTTCAGCTATCGTATAATCTCTACGATATTCTAAAAAATCTACTGCTCTAAATGTGTCACAATTCTCATTGCAAAAAACCTCCATACTTGATGTCAAATTATGAATTGATGTATCGTTTTCACATTCAATTCTCAATGATAATGGATGTATAATGTAACAATAAGATGAATAAGGTTCACTATATAGTTCACAAGGTAATTCACTATATAGTTCTTATTTCGCATTACCCTATACTGGCAATCATCTGAAATATGATTTTCTTTAATGATTGAATGGATACATTGATCGTCATGTTCCATCATTTCAATCGCCAAAGTGTTACAAAATGTCCAATTATGGAGTCTAGAGCATTGCTTTAAGCTCTCTTCTGTTAAAGTTACAATATTTGTGCCATTTTTATAATATTGACTTGAGTTTAGATTCAAAATCATCGTCTCATCTCCATTTTTGAAAGGTACTGGTATAATCTCTGTTAAATTAAATTTTCTCTCTGATAATATTGGTAAATGAATTCTAACTTGTATATGTGTGTCATTCTTTTCACTTTTCATTTTTGAAATGTGAATCAAATCTAATATTTCCACTTCTGGTAATGTCAAATTTCCTGTCAAATTTTTACTGATTTTAGATACATAATCGCTAAGTTGATCTATACCAACTACGTTCAAAAATGCTGTTTTTAAATGATCATTCATCAATCCCTCGAAATTAGCTGTATCTTTCAAATTACTTGATAATAATACCGATGCTACATCAAGCATATACATATATTCATCGTATTTCTCTCTTTTAACCCTTCTCAATTCATTCTCTTTTCTCGTTTCATTCAACCAAACTTTCTGTGCTTCTATCTCTTTCCGACTAAATTCTACTTGCTTTAACCCGCATCCATCTTTTAAAATCTCAATCAAAAAAAACCCTGTGTATCAATTTGATACAGTGTTTTGAAAGCCATGAATTTCGATGTAAAAATAATATTTTACACATAATTTCGGTTTGTTGATAAACTTTATTTATTTTTGAATGGAAAATGACAAAAAATGAAAATAATGAAAAAAACAATCAGACACATCGGTCGCAAACAATGAAGTGGTGATCAGGACATACGTAGTTTTTACACTTATTACAACGATTACTGTATAAATTATGGTTGGTTTTTGAGGTGCAAATGTAACAACGTCCTCTTTTGTTGTTTTTGGGGAGTTTTTCAAGGATTCCACTGCTTGACGGCTCATCAGGAATGCCTCGGATTTGCTTCACAAGAGCATTTGCGTTGTTTGCCTTCGGTAGCGTTTTGCGCGAATCAATGTATGGAAGAACCAATTGTTCACCAACCTCGATGAGAAAAAGACGACGACGATATTTTTTTTCTTTTTCTTTCCATTGTGGAAACAGTTCCGTGAATATAACAAAAGCATTGAATCCCGACACATCGATCATGTTGGCAAAAATGGCCATTGGCCATCGGTTTACCTTGCGTTTACAACGATATGTACCGACTCTCTCATCCAAAACATCAACACCGCCTTTGGTTGCATTGTAATAATGAATGATTTCTGGCTTTTTATCATCATCATGCTGTCGAACCTCTTTTTTAGTGTGCAAGGTGCTGAGAAGAACAACGTATTTGTTTTTTTTTGGCACATACGATACCATTGTAAGGCGCAGTGACGGCTCGAACACAAATTCAGAATAAAAGTTGGGTTTGCGCTTCATATCCAAAAGACATGGTGGTATTTCCTTACGATTTTTGCGTACGGTACCGACAATCGTCATTTTTCGTTGCTTGAGCTCCTTCGCCAAATCATATGATGTGAATAAACTATCACATGTCACATTACAGCCAGACAAACCTTCCGTTAGATCCAAAACAACACGTTGGCCTTGATTCCGTTCTCTCTCTTGATTTACACCACGACCAGTATAAATTTGCATGTTGTATGCATAATATGTGTACGAATCACATAAAGCCCACACTTTTATTCCATACTTATATGGCTTCGACGGAATGTACTGTGTGAATGGCGATTTGCCACGATATGGAATCAACTGCTCATCAACAGTCACAGAATCTCCCAACGAATACAGAGTTTTCAGGTGTTTATTCCATTTTTCGAACACCTCACGAATGGCAGCCAGCTTGTCTCTTTGGCGACGTACATTACGTGTATTCTTATCGTCAAATCTGATACACGAGTTCAATAAACGAAAATAATTCAGTGACATGGTCGCTCGAAAAATTGGCCGACCGCGCTTATCATCCCACAATTCAGTTACACATTCGCCTTTCGAACGATACACACCGGCTAAAATCAGCAAACCAAAATACGCATACAGCGTTTTCAAATCAATCATTTGCCATTTTTCTCCATATTTTCGAATGCCATACAGATTCGTCATATCCAAAACGATTTTCTCGATCGGTTTCAACAACAATAGAAACGCAGAAAATGGATCAACGACACGGGCACTGGCGAAAGCGGTTGGCCCTGGTAGTGACAAAAACAAACACATATGAGTTCATACGTAACCAAAAAAGTGAGAAAATAAATGAAAACCTTTGCGAATGGAACCAGGTATCACATTTCGTCGAATATTTTGTGGCAAATCCTCTTTCGAATATTGTATTCGGCCATCCTTCGATTTGAGCCATGTATCCGGCCTGAGAATAGAGCGTTCTCGTGTTTCTTGGTCAATAACAACACTGTCATCGCTATCACTGTCGTATTCATAGGAAAAATCCACTTCTTCATCTGGAACATATTCCTCGTCATCACTGGTTCCGTATAGTTCACTTTCTTCATCAGACGGATCATCAATATTGGCTTCGCTAATATCGACCACATTCCAACTACTCTTACGGCGTCTAGCCATTATCAAAACTTTTTTTATTTTCCCAAAACGAAATAAAACGAAATAATCAAAATTGTTGCGTCTGAAAAGTATAAACAACAACAACGACGTCAAAACAGAAACTGACAGAAACTACGCGTCAAATATACATGTACACATACATTGGCGGACGCGTTCACACATATGTGTATCGCGCTCACACAAAGCCACAGGCACCGACAAACCAATACACACGCACGTCACACAAAAACCACTCACAAATATGCGCAGTAGTCTAACACATTATTTCCACAGCAAACATCATATGAAATACACACGTACGTGTGTGCAGAGTCACAAAACATACACCAATACCACTATGTATCAAAATGATACAGAGGAGTGTTTGTGTGTCGATTTTTGTACCGCTCATATGTGATACACATGAGCGTGTGTAGTACCAGCATGTTGTTCACTTCACATATTTAGGAAGGTAGACAAAAATTCAAATCAAAACATTTATTCGTTTTCTCACAATAAAAATTTGAAGTTCAAATTTGTATCAAATTGATACAAAAGATGGATGCGGGTTAAAAAAGCATCTCTTCCAGCTTTCTCCTGATCAGCAAATTGCTTCATTTCCATAATACTATCATATGCAAAATAACCAAATCCTACTGGAATCATCAATTGAGCTGTCTTAGTTGCTATGCTCGATATCGTTCTCTTGCTTCTTTTCTTCTTTGCTACTTTCTTGATTAAATTTACGTTATTATTTACTGTATCTAAACTATTTCTGTAAGATTGTACGAAAAATTGGCAATCTTTCTCTTCATCTAATTCATTACAAATATTTGATAATTCTTCCGTTACATTTTGTAAGAGCAACGCGTTTTCAAAATAAGTACGCAAATCTATATCGAATCTTAAAGTACTTTCATACTCGAAAAATGATAACATTCCCGCGTCTTTAAGTATGAAACTTCGCTCCGTTTGCCTGGTTGATGAGAATAATCCAAGCAAAATTAACAAAATTGCATCGAAAGAAGTCATTTTGACTGTAAAAAATGAAAATAATTATTGTCAAATTGGAAAAATTTATCTCATAACTGATTATGTGACGTTCTTAGCATGAAAAAAATCTACAAAAGCAACTATCGCGCCTAGCTCCCGAAAATGATAGAAATTCTGCATTATGCAATTCCATTGATAATTCGCAATAATCTATTCTCTCAATCAATTTTTCCTTAAAATCATCAAATAAATCATTGTCAATGTCTGCTCTCATTCTGTCTGTTATCATATCTGATCTTATTTGTAAAACTTTCAAAAATTCATCCCAAATATTCAATTTTTTTAATGGTAATGGATCCATTAAATATTTTCTGCATGCTTTATATGCATTCCAATAATGTGTAAAAGGTTATAATGGATTTTTCTTCGCGTACTGATCTAAATAATATCGACCTCTCTTATTATCTGCAATACCACGCATTCTACACATGCAAAGATCTGCAATATCTTTACAGTTATAGCAGCGCATCTGCAAACAAAACAGATTTACTATAAGTTCGTGTTTCAAATATGGGTGCAAGTACAATTATTGCAATCTACTGTTTATCTACTGATATATCTAAAAAAAATTATGTAGCCTATTTACGTGATATGCATTTTTTCAGTTAATATGGAGTGAAAATTTTCTATTGTTTAGTCTGATTTGCATTCTGTATGCATAAGCATCTTCCCATCTTTGATCTCAAATATTCATTAAATCCGTCACGATAATGTTCCATCGTAATCGTGATTTCTGCTAGAATTTCTTTTACCATTTTTATTACTTCATCTGCATTATCATCATTTAGTTCGAACTTCAATGCTTGATACTGATGAGGTAAGCAGAATTGTAATGTTGACATTTCAAAGGTTTTCCAATTTAATGGATCTTTCAACCATTTAAAATCAAATGTACATTCGATACACTTTTTATAGGTTTCCCAATAATTGGAAAATCTATCCCAACCGTTATGGATCAAATATCTATCTAGAAAATACTGTCCCTGACTCGAGGTCATAACTTTATTTATAACCAATTCTCTTATAGTTTCATTGAAAATTTCTATTTCAAACTGATTTCAACCCAACAATTGCTCATTTTATCTTAATATTTCATTCATTCATTCATTCATTTCAATTCACTTCATACCATTGACATTACTTCCCAAAACAAGGTTATCTCATTAAATTTATACCTCTATCAGTATATCCTCCATAAATTCTTAATAATTCCAATATCATATTAAATTTCTATTCAAAACAATCAGAATATCATCCATTCCTTATTCTGTGCTAAATCATTCATTTTTACTCTTTTTAAAATCATATGCCATTTTCAATTCTTGGAAATAAATACGCATTTAACTCTCAAAACGGTATTGCTCAGTTCTCTATCTAATGCTTCTTCGTAACATGCTATACAGATGTTAGTTATTACTTTTACATGAAAGCAAAAACCCTTGAGAATTCGTGTAAAGCGGATAACACAAAAAATGTCCGCAACAAATGCATTTGTTGTAAGTGTTGCAACAGGTACCATACTTTAATCATTCACATTACCATTTTTCTCTATTCTTTATGTAAGTGAACGCAACTGTTGTGACAATAAATGGCTTGTCTAGACATGTATGTATGACACATTCGCTTAACACAAAAAAGAAGACGCCACACTTTTTGTCGCAGCGCATAACATTATCGCATTAGCCCTTGTCCTTATTCGTTTACGCATATGTCTTACTATGTATCGGCTTAATGCGACCCACCATTTTTTCTTTAGCAGGTATGTACAACATATATGTTATTGAAATGCAACCGCCTCCCCTGCAGGTATATGCATGTATTAGTGACCAAATTGTTTCTAATGCCTGTTTCTTAAGCAGGTGATTAGGTTCTATTTATCTATGTGTGTAAATATGATCCATTTGCGCACTCAAGACAAACTTCTGAAAACAAAACCAATTATTTTGGCATCAGTTTTCAGTCAACCTTCGATCAGTAAACATCGTTTGCTATTCAGAAAATATTTTGCAAGAATAAATTTCTTTGGTCATTTTCCCCAAATTGAAATCATCATTGTTATTAAAATTGTTGTTTTCTGTGTATAATTAGTGAATTTCCCATTAAAAATTCATCTGAACTCAATGATTCAAGCATTTTTCTATGCTTTATGAATCCACATCGATTTTTCCATCTCTTTACATTTGTCAAAACAACAAAAATTCAAAAATTATTACGTTACTACGCCATTGAATAATTTTGAGCGCTAGAACGGAAATAAATGTCTTAAAAGTGAAAAATTATAAACCTTTATCAGAAAAGTTGATTTTATATGTGTTTAAATTAATTTCATCGATCGCCCTTTTGTGTTTGTTACCACAATAAAAATTTGAAAATTATTGAGACCATTAAACAATTTTGAACACTATAGCAAAAATAATCGTTCTAAAAGTGAAAAAGTAGAGTCTACGACCCAATCTATATATAAAAAAAAAGTACCCGATTGAAAAAACTTGAAAATCAGTGACTGATAAAAAATAATAACTACAAAAGTGAAAAAGCTATTTAATTACGACGATCAATGATTATTTACAAAAACACTTAGCGAAAATCATCGAATCTTCGACACCAAAAATTCCCGTGTTATATTGTGAAAACTCGTGAAATATTCATCAAATCGTGTTATACTATACTTATTCATCAAAAGGTAAGTTCTTTCTCCCCTTTTTTTACAGAAAATTTGAAAACAAGTGATTATACAAAACTTTCCGTTCATCTAAATTCACATCGTTTTCATTTTTGTCCATTCATCCTTCAAATTTTGTTTACATTTAACTCATTTTTTTTTCACTTTAACCCGTGTAAATTTCGAAAAATTTTGCGATCTTAAGAACATTCTGTTTCTCCCTATCCTTGAATTCGCTTTTCCTTTTTGTTATTTCACGTGTGAAATCAACATAAAATGTTCATTACATATTCCGAAAATAATTCAGTGTACTAAAGAGAAATCTTTCCCCTTGTTTCCCAGAAAACTCAAAAATCGCGTGTTTTTCAACGATTCTCTTCATACCCATCATCATCGCTTCGAATTCATCTGATCTCCATACATAGTTAAGAAAAAATACGCACGATATAAATTATTTACTACTTCCTTTTTTTTGATTCAGCTTAACAGTTCTTTTTTGATAAGCTTGAAAATTAAGCACGGTACGTTTTGTTTTTACACCCGGTACTAGAGAGTATTTGTTGAATTTTACAAAATTCATCCCGGCACGTAGAAATATACGCCCGGTACGAAAGAGTATTTGTTGAATTTTTTTTTGAATTTTACGCCCGGCACGGTTCAAATTTACGCCCGGTACGAAACCATATCTTTGATTTTTTGAATTTTACGCCCGGTACGTTTCAATTTTACGCCCGGTACTATACGTTTATATTGATTGTTTGAAAAATCATCCCGGTACGTTTTAAAATTACGCCCGGTACCAGACTGCATTTTTAGTTTACCGAATTTTACGCCCGGTACGCTTCGAATTTACGCCCGGTACGAAACCATTTTTCTGATTCTTCGAATTTTACGCCCGGCACGTTTCAAATTTACGCCCGGTATGAAACCATATTTTTGATTAAACAATTTAAAGTTTCATTGAGTCATTCTCCTTCAATTCATCATTATCATGCTTCGACAATCAGAAATTCCAAATTCTTTTGAAATTCCCATCTATAAACCACACCTTCATGAAATGAAAGATTTTAAGGTTTTTCTCGAGGCACGAGAAGAAGAATGTAAGGAACAATGTACCTTCAAAATTGTTCCCCCCGATAGTTTCTTCAAGCATCCCTCCAAAAAAATAAAGAGTAATGCTTATTTGACTCAGGTCTCAAAAATGACTTCGGAAAAAATTATGTTGAAAAACAACAATTATGTATATGAATTGGAGTATGATAATTCAGCTGGATTATATAGTGAATTCTATAATCCCGAAAGTGTTCCCGAAAAACAAGTCGTACGAACACAAGCTGATATGGAAAATTTAGTCTGGGAATGGCTAGATAAAAAGAAGTCATCAATTTACTCTATCAACAATGATATGAGTCTATTCGATGATGACCTGAAAGTTTTTAATTTAAATAAATTAGATAAGACGCATTCACTTATCCATGATGAGGACAAAATTGAGTCTTTGCCCGAAATCAATACTCCATATGTTTATATTGGCAATTTCATGACCTTTTTTGGTATGCATCTCGAAGACGCCAATTTAAATTCAATTAATTATTTGCATCGCGGTGAGCCAAAATTTTGGTATTTCATACCCATATCAGAAAATGCCAAGTTGGAAAAACTAGCTAAAAAGTTTGGTAAAGCCGTTGGCAGTATCTGCAAAAATCCCCTTCGACATAAGGCTACCATGTTTCCACCCTCTATTCTCCATGAAAATAAAATTAAATTCAGTAGAATTGTTCAATATCCCGGAGAATTTATCGTTTCATTATCTGGTGGTTACCATTCTGGTTTTAATTGTGGCTATAATGAAGCGGAAGCCGTCAATTTCGGTACCAAACGTTGGCTTGAGCATTTTAATAAATTTGCTCCATGCTTATGTGATGAACCACATATGGAAGGCATGCACTATGTGCAAGAAATCCTCAAAACTTTTGTTGAGAATGAGATTAATAAGGAAAATGATCCAAATAATTCAAAAAATCCACGTCTCAATTGCCCAACTTGCAAATTAGCAATATCTACTCAAAGTGCTTTAAATCGTCATATGAAAAATACTCATGCTCTCAAAGTTAACTCGTATTATTGTGAAACCTGTACCGCTCGTTACTCAAGACCATCGTGCTTAAAATTACATTATGCCAAAGAACATCGACGCAATGTTGAAATTCGTGACATGAAATTCGAGATGATAGATCGCGAGGAAGCCCCGAAGAGTCAACGAAAACTGGACCCCGTAAAAGGCTATCCCATATTTTGTCGTAGCTGCAAGAAGGTGCTATATGGTCGGAACGCTTATGGAAAACATGTGCGAGCTCATCAACAATCTAATAATTTTGTCAAAATCAAATATTCCTGCGGAGTAACATATCGTTTTCTTGGTCCGCCCAACTAATATTTTGCCATTCTGTCATTCAATCATCAAATTTTTTCTTTCAATTCATTTTTCTGCTATTTTAATTTGATCTATACTGTATTAGTTTTATTTTACTTCAATTTTTACTCTGTTCAATTCAATTCGATGTTCAATTTTAGTCAATAAGTTTGTATTTCAATTTTAGTTTTTCTCTTTTTTTCCTTTTTGAATTCATTTTTCTCATTTGTCAGTTGACATTCTATTAATTCAATTCATTTATGTAAATTAGATATTTAAGAGGACCCAATAAAACTATTTTCCCCCTCGTTTTTCAACGAAACCTAATGCACTCAATGCTTCGCCTATTTCTATTTCATTAGAAAATCAATATTGCCGATATTCAATTCATTTGATCAAAATTCATTGTCACCCAAGCGGAAAAGTCAATTCTTCCCTCATGCTGACAAACGATCATAACCGTTGGAATTGCGGTTTGTATACAGACGTATGACGCTCACAGTAAAAGTTCAATGACTCTAGTTACACAATTTTAACCATTGTTACTCGCTTGATTGAAGACGGTTTGAAATACTGTTCCGTCATTGGTCGATTCGCCATATCAGGCATATAATTATTCACTCTCTAATAAAATTCTCCCGAAATTTTGTGAGCTTCACATTTTCTAACATGAAATTTTTCTGGTAACATTCACAAAATTCAAATTCAAATGCATTTTTTCTCCTTTTTTTTTTGCTTCTGGATCGTAAAAATCCCATGATCGGAAATTCAAGACCTTAAAATTTAAAAATTTGTCAGTGAAGTTCAGTTGAACCCTGGTCTTTCTTGTGACAACATTCAATTTTCAAATTTTTATTTCCCAAAATGAGTTCTTTTTTCAGTGTCAATGTTCTTACTGAAATTTTTGTGTGCAATCGTATCCTGAACAATCG
>NW_022596755.1:0-14505 GCF_009176505.1 Sitodiplosis mosellana | reverse complement strand
TTTTTTTCGGACGTCCGGTCCGAATGTCCGAAAACCAAAAAAAATTTTCGGACGTCCGGTCCGAATGTCCGAATTTTTTTTTCGGACGGACGGACGGACAAGGGGTTTTGTCCGAACTTTTCAAATTTTTTCGGACGTCCGAAGTTTTTTCGGACGTCCGAAAATTTTACGGACGTCCGAAAAAAATTCAAAGCCAAAAAAAATAATCGAGCCAAAAAAAAATTCAAAAGAAAATATATTAGTTTGTATATTAGTTGGTTTACACTTTTTGGTAAACGTTCTTACGTTGGTTGTTGCACTTTGAAACTAAAATATTCTGAGGGAATTTGTTTGTCGCAACGGATCAATTGTGGGATTAGAAGGAAATCATTGGAGCCGAGAAAATTTTCTTTTGAATTATTTTTTGGCTCGAATATTTTTTTTGGCTTTGAATTTTTTTCGGACGTTCGAAGTTTTTTCGGACGTCCGAAGTTTTTTCGGACGTCCGAAGTTTTTTCGGACGTCCGAAAATTTTACGGACGTCCGAAAAAATTTGAAAAGTTCGGACAAACCCCTTGTCCGTCCGTCCGTCCGAAAAAAATTTTTGGTTTTCGGACATTCGGACCGGACGTCCGAAAAAAAATTTCGGTTTTCGGACATTCGGACCGGACGTCCGAATTTTTTCAAAAAATGTTCGGACGGACGGACGGACAAAATTTTGTCCGTTGACACCTCTACTTGCACACGTGTGCCCGCCACTTTTAAAAATACCATTTTTGATGCCAAATCGAAAAAAATTAAAAACCGCCACTTAAATGGGGGAGTAAATTTTCTATACTCACCCTGAATGTTTGATAACCCAAAAATCGGGTCAGACGATATCTGGGAAGGTACCCTAAGTGTGGCTGGAAAGGACTCCTCAAACCCTAAATTGTGTAAAAATTTCATTTGACTATGATCGCGTTGAAGTTGGTCCAAAAATTCGAAAATTCGCGAAATTTCGATTTTTGCACTATCGATACAGGGTCTCCAGAGGCAGACCCTGGGGAAATATTTTGGCTTTCTGAGTTTTTGCCCAAACCCAGCTTCCGTGCAAAATTTCAGCCGATTCTGAGAACCTCATGTGAATTTTGATTGATTTCGTGGAATCGTCGATATAAAAAATGGATTTATTTTCGGTACTTCTATGTACTGAATGAGTTTTTATGGTCCAACTGAACATAATGAATCCATTCGTAAAACTTAAATACCAAAATCAAAAAATTTCGTAAGTTAAATGTTGATTTCGAAAATTTCTCATATAATCACAGAGAGAAATGAGGTTACGTTCAAAACATTGCAAAGTGTCAAAATGCAACAGTATTTGTGAAAATCGCAAAAAATGTTCAGATTGGTATTGGTATGAACCAAATTCGTACTATATTGACAGCCGAACATTTTTTGCGATTTTCACAAATACTGTTGTAAAATTTCAAAATAATGTAGAAATTCGGCTATTGTTCGAACAAAAATTGAACATTTGTTCGGGAGGTATCCGAATTTTCCATCCGATTGCCTTCAAATTTGGTATGGGTTAGTTTTTTCATGAAAGAATTACATTCTAATACCTAAATTGCAGTTATTTCTGCAAAGATTATAGCTGCCGATCAAATTTTGCTATTTTCCACTGATTTCTTAGTTATAGTGAGTTCAAACATGTCTGTGCTATATCTCAGGAACGACCCAAACGATTTTTCATGTAGAGAAATTGCATTTGGAGTTGTTTACAACTATGAATTTACCAATCTGCGTAAAACATATATTTTCAATATCGCATAAGGCAGATATCGCTCCAATTTTTCTGCTTGCTTTGCCACATTATCCGATACTGGGGACACTTGCTGTTACCTCACTGTTTATTCAATGCCACTTGTGTTTGCTTCGTTATATGTGTAAACTGTAAAGAGTAACGGCTAATCAGTATCGGATTCTTTATCTTGTTTTTTTTCGGAGTTGTGGCTTTTTCGAAATTTTGGCCCATTCGGAATTTTTGATTTTCGGAGTTTTGACTTTCTTAGTTTTTGTTTTCGGATTCATGGATAGACGCCGGTGGTCGTAGAAGACTTTTTTGTAGCCCCATCGATTATCTATCCAACCATGCATATAGTTTTGAAAGTTTATACCACACTTCTCATAGTGAAAAATGTCAAAAAAGTTCTATAGTCAATTTTTCGCAAAATACATGTCAGGTCACCCTAATTTTTCATCAGGTGGGAAAGGTCACCCTAGTTTTTTGGCTTTGCAAGTTTCTGACTATACCTAGTTTATACACCAAGTTTGAGCGAAATCGGAGAGGTGAAATCAGAATTTTGACCCGCTTAGTGTGGAATCGTCGTATATAAAACTGAAAGTTCGTCTGTCTGTCCTATTTTTTTTATTTTCTTCATTTTTTAATTTTTGGTTTTGTTAATGCTCATTTTGGTTAGAATTCTCGCGGCTTAAATAACAGATTCACATATCAATTTCGATTTTCGAATTGAATTTTCAGAAGTTGAAAAGACTAAGAAGTTGTGTTTACGTGAATGGCTGGATAAACAACAACTCAATCCCCTGGAACGTGATGCACTGTATGATTTGACCGAAGTGTGTATCAATCAATCATACTTCCAATTTCGAGGCGAATATTATAAACAAACAGACGGTTTAGCCATGGGCCTCAGTTTGAGCCCATTCCTATGCAATTTGTTTATGATAACGGTCGAAGAGCGACTAAAACAACACTCGCTTTTCCCACGATTTTATCACCGCTATGTCGACGATTGTATTGCTGTTGTAGAGGAGAATAAAATCGAAGAAACCTTGAAATGGTTCAATTCAATATGCTACGAAATCCAATTCACATGTGAAGTCGAACAGCACAACACATTGCCGTTTTTGGATTTGTCAATTCAACGCACAAATGATGGAAACATCGAATTTGATATTTATCGGAAAGTCACAGCTACTGACCGATTTATACCGATTGAATCAAATCACCATCCGTCGCATAAGATCTCTGCGTTCAACTCAATGATTCATCGGCTTGTCAACACACCACTTTCTGTTGAAAAATTCGCCATCGAGAAGCAAAAAATACTTCAAATTGGTGTTATAAACGGAGTGAGTGCAACGACCATCGATTCGATCATCAAAAAATACCAGCGGCAAAAATTACGCAGCGATTGCACCGTACTTCGTGATGAAAAAGAAACGACTTGGTGTGGAATGACGTATGACGCACACACATTCAACTCGCTTTCAAAGTCGCTACACAAGGGCAACATCACGCTAGCATCGAGGAGCACCACCAAACTTAAATCGCTGCTAAACACAAACAAAGACCTACGAAACAACATTGATAAACCCGGTGTGTATAAAGCAACATGCTCAGTCTGTGGCGCTGTGTATATCGGCCAAACCCGTCGCTCTCTCAAAGTGCGTATGAGAGAGCACAAAAAAGACATCAAAAATTGTGAACCGTACAAAAGTGGCCTAGCGGAACACATTTTAGCCGAAAAACACCGCATCAACGATGACGATTTCATTTTGATCGAATGTGAATCGAACCAAAATCGATTGAATATTCTCGAATCGTTTCACATTTATCAAAAAAAAAATAACAATGTAAACAGAGATGTCGGCCAACACTTCTCAACTCTCTTCTCTGCCTATAAACATTGACAAATTGTACATAAAATTGTATTGATCTCTATCCCTATGTTAATTGATTTAAATGTATTGTTTACGTCACACTGTTCTCATTTGTGTGCTACTGTCGTTTTAAAACACTCACCTATGTGTATGTAAATCAAACACTTTCTTATTTTCTTTTGTGCTCGTTCCAGCTGTTCCTACTCGAACGATGCACCAATTTTCGTTTACATGAATTTTTACATTTTAGTTGTACTTGAAATTGCGACTGATGATGATAGCTTGAGCTATCGAAACAATTGTATCGCCGATCGATATAATCATTAAAGTGACAAAAAGGTTAAAAATTTAAACAAAAACTTTGTTGGAAAATTAATAACAAATGAAATACAGTAGACTCTCGGAAAAAGCAACCGCATTTGAACAACCTCAAGACTATTTTACAAGGGAGGCGAAAAAAGTAGAAAAAATAGAATAAATAGAAAAAATCGACAAATTTCGACGAAAAACCTTTTTGTGCCCTATCGATGTTTTTCGGAAAAAAACCAAAAATTCCATAAAATTTAAAATTACTGCGACTTTAGGTTCAAATTTTCATTATTCGCCCTGATTCATTTCATCCACCCAGAAGAACCCATGAAAAATGCGGAAAACGATTTTTTTTAAAGCTGCAGCTTTAAATTAAAGCTGGAGCACTTGGAATGGGCATTAGTGAATGAAACTGAACCAAATTGATTTCATCGATAATGTCTTGCAAAACAATGCCATGGAAAAATATTTTTCAAACTAAATACAACTTTATATTTCCAACGAATACGAAATATATTATTGAGTCTTCGGAAACTTCATTTGAAGTATCATGAGATTTCTGTCAAATTGATACTAACTGCTATAAGACCATCCGTCAACCGGGGTTCTTTTATTTCGGTAGTAAACTTTGAAAGGGGTTAGACACGTGAAATTGGATTCTTGTTTTACTTCGATGTTTCTCAATGTTATTGTTGTTCTTCTCGTCGTCCGCTTTGTGTGGACCAAAATTCACGCTTTGTTAGTGGGATTCGTGGATTATTGGAATAGTGGGATTAGTATTTTAAGTGTTTGGATTCTTAGTTTATAGTTGGTGTCGCCCCCTCGAAACTTCGTATGTAAATTGTATTGGAACTGCAACGCAACGCAACGCATCGGTGTTGCAATTATTCGAATAATTTATAGAAAAAATTATGTAGTAATGTAATGAATTACTATAAAAATCATGGGAAATGCGACGTTTATTCTGTGCGAGTACAATAAGCGCTTACGTACAATACTGTTCATTGAACAGTGTTCAATATATCATTTTCAGTTAAGCAAATCATTTCCCCTATCATTTTTGTCCAGAATCCCAGAAATTAGAAAACCCTGCAAATTAGAAATGGTTTCGGGACATTTTATTTCTAATTTGCGGGGGAGGGCTGTATTTTATTTTTAATAACAGACTGATAGATGTGTTAATTGACACTTGGGGTAAAAAGTGATACAGGTAAAATGAATTCATCGTCCGGTGATTGTGCCCTATAAGATGTGTATACAGGAATGCTGTTCCATAGCAGCGCCGTACATTGTTTGCTGTGTTCTGCCTTGTTTGTGTTTGCTCTACTATTCTTCAGATGACACAATACAATCATACAGTGCACACGTACACCATAGTTCCGACACTTTGCTGTCGTTTGAAGTTTTGGCGTTAGTAATGCAATATCATTCTGACAAACACCGGACGGAATTCATCGAATGAACGTTCATTTGATAGTTCACATTTGGTATATAAACAGATATAAGTACCCGTGTGGAAATTTTTCGATTAATTTGGGACATTTTGACTGACTAAAAGTGATTGTCTCGAACAAAATAAGCAATTGCAGTTTACTTTAATCACAAATCACTTTTAGTCAAAATGTCCCAAATTAGTCGACTGACTGAAAGAATAACTAAACGTGATTGTCTCCATACAAAACGCATGATTTCAATCAACTTAGCCAGTTTTAGTTGTGCATCACTACATACAGTTACATACAACTGAGTGAATGTTAGTCATTTTATTTGCACACGGTTAGCTATATGAAAACACCAACATGTAGCATACAAGCAACTCTTGGTGAATAGTCAGATACCTTATGAAAAAAAAATTGGTAAATGTTCCAAGATGAATTTGTAAATTCAAAGCTACCAACGGCGACTTCTAAATAAGACGTCAAACTTCTGCTCAATTTACAACTTCTTTGATGAATTGAACGACGTCTTTTGCAGTCATTGAGACCGCTATTACAATGTTTCATGCTTCAGTTAGTCTTTCATATTTTCATGTTCAAGTCTAGGCTAAATTGTATCGATGAAATATTCAGCCAGTATTTGCGGTGTAAATAAATTACTAAATTATCAAGACTATAAGAGCCATATAAAGCGGTGGACTTTTAGGCAGGCTACTTATTGCGATGTTGGTTTTGACATTAGACCAATGGTTTCAAACATATACAAGAGTAGTCGATACTATATGAAAAACACATGAGATTGATTAGTTAGAGTTAACCAACTTGAATCACCAACTCCAATTGATGCGTTGGTATTGGTATCGTCCGCAGTTAAAATGATATTTTGGCGCTTTGTGCAAATGTTTGACATTTGAAATGTTATAATAACAGTCTGCTCTTGCACCACCAATTTCCCCTAATGTATTCTAGCTGTCAATTTGATTTGTGTATGGTATATATATATATATATATATAGAATTATATAAATTGAAAGAAGAACCACTCACACAATGAAGTAAGCACATGCTCATGCTCATGCTTGTAGGTAGGTTGGTTATTTGTATACATGTAACTCAAAGGAAAAGCAATGAATAAAAATTATATACATGATACACGAATAGAACGTGAATTCAATAGAAAAGTGAAATAGAAAAATCGATTGAAATGAGCTGTATTAATAATTTTTCATAATATTCTGTTCCATAACATTTTCAGCTATTGTTGTGGTTTAATTTGAATTCAATCAAAGAAATTGATAAATACGTACCATGTTTTAGACTACCTCAATAGAGATTTGGCATAAATTTTGAGTTGCATAATTTTGAATACAAAGATTAGTTTAAATATATGCAAAATTTGAATTATTTGAAAATTGTTCAGTTGTTGCTGGAAAACTTTTGCTCGTGAAAAAACAACTCGGAAAATTAAATATTGCGAATGAATCACAGTGACAGAGTTTGAAAAATAAAACCAACTACTAGAAAAACATTACACAATCGAATAGATGAAAGGTTTTATTAAAAAATAAAAGAAAAAAATTTATGGGAATTTTCGGACAAAAGAAAATATGGTTTTGAGTACGGAATGGTCTCAAGTCGAAATTATTGATCTGATAAATGATGGAAATGGCCTCGGCTTCATATTGGTCGGCGGTAAAAGCACTGGCGTTGTAATTAAAGCTCTTATACCTGGCGGGGTGAGTGAGCGTGATGGACGATTACAATGCGGTGATCACGTTCTCCAAATAGGTAATGTCAACCTTCGTGGATTTAGTTCAGAGCAAGTAGCAACTGTACTACGTCAAACTGCACCTAATTGCCCAGTTCGAATTATTGTTGCAAGACCAGTGGAGGCAACATCATCCGAATACCGATCATTGGCCACACATGCGCCGATTATCCCAACTAAAATGTTATCAGACCCAGAGGAATTGGAACGCCAATTAATTCAAACATCTATTCCATTCACAAATGATTTCATTGTTGATGTAGATCAACTCATTTCTCCCCACGTAAGGTCCAACTGAATTCAAATACCTTATTTTTTATAATAACGTAAGATATTGCTGTTTGATTTTTATTCATCAGATTGAAGTGGTTACTCTGCATGATGGATTAACTTCACAACACAATAGTTTTGAGTTGATTTCACCATGTTCAGCAAATGAACCCATCATAGAAAACTTCCCCGAAACGGAAACCTATGAAGTGGAACTGCGAAAGAATGTGTACGGTTTGGGGATAACCGTGGCCGGATACGTATGCGAAGAAGAGGATTTATCTGGTATATTTGTAAAAAGTATAATTGAAGGTAGCGCAGCAGAAATGAGTGGTAAAATCCAAATTAATGATCGTATTGTTGCCGTCGATGGAAAAACATTAGCTGGGGTAACAAATCATGGATTTTAAATTATAATTTATAATCATGAATAAATATATCTACTACTAACCCAAGGTAACAAATCATCAAGCCGTTGAAATTCTTCGGAATACTGACATAGCTGTTCGATTGACACTAGAGCGGTTTCTACGTGGACGTAAATTTGAACATCTACAAGTGGCTTTGACTGAAACCAAAGAAAGCAGACCTTTATCATTACCACCTTCGCCATCCATTACTACATTGACATGGGTAAGCATTTTTAAGTAGTTACGCAAAGGCGTAAAATTTCCAAATAAAATTCAGATTTTTTAAACTAATTCAATTGTTTCTACTGCGGAGTGAGCCGCTACTCTATTGATGTTATATAGAGTGAAATCGATAAATTCAACAAAAACCACACAGAAAAAACAACAATAACACATACAATTTTGATAAACCGAACACAGTGACCGATATTTCGACGATTACGTCTCATCAGCGCAGCTCGAAAGAATTCAAACCATCTGCGTATCGAGTCACTTACAAACTGAACAAAATTCAGTAATAAATCAAACGATTCGGTTTGACAACAAAAGTCCAGTTGACTAGATCGTTGTGTTTCTGCGTTGTTTTTTCTGTGTGGTTTTTGTTGAATTTATCGATTGCATTCTTTATAATGTAAAATTTCTTTTTGCATCGGGGCGCAAATTGGTCTCGCTGAGGCATTGGTACCCACCATTCAAGAATATTGTTAATGTGTTTAACTGAATTGAATGAAATGACAAAAAAATGTAAGAAGAAATGGTGAAATGTTATTAATGCTCATACGTAAAAACCATGTTGATATAAAATATGATAAACTAAATATAACAGAATAAATAGAATACGTCAAAATGATACTAATTTCAACGAAATCCAAATAGGACGAAAAATACAGAAAATTCATGAATTATTTGAGAATTAAGCCTCAAAATGAACCAATATCACGATTACATGATGAAATATTACATCTAAAATAAATGAAATGCCTAAACAAAATAATGAAACTTATATATATAGAGTTGTAGAATGTGTAGCACACATGTACCATTTCCGAAATTTTGTCGTCAAAAAATGCACGCGCCATATATATGTTATTATTCATATTATATGAATCATATATAGTACTCGACCTTAGCTTTCAGAATATAATACCTTCCAATTTGTTGCTCCACCAAAACAACACAAAAGTCGAAATTCCGTTATGATGGGAATATGCTGGCGATAGGGCTCAAAACACACTTTTACCCTTTTGCGGCACACCGTTCTCGATTACACATTTATTATTATTATTTTATTGACACCGCCAAAGTCTGGCTGATTATTTCAGTTTTTGTAGGAAAATGGCTCCAAGAGCCATGAAAAACCTGATGTTTTCGTGTTTACACATTTAGGTTGCCAAACATGTGGCAAATAACAACACATTTAATGTTGGTTCCATATGTCATGGTGTTGGTACAATTTTGGAGATGGGTCGAGTGATCCGAATAGCCTCCTGATCCGAATAGCTCCCCTTCCCCCTATGTCCGTAGTTTTTGTTCGATTTTCATCAAAGTTGAAGGAATTGAAGAGCATAAAAAAATTGGACTTTCTTGTTCCTGGTTATTTTGATTTGACAGCCATTTTGGCCACAAAAAATCTATCCATTGAAGGTGCCATTCGTTTTTTAGTCTCGAATAAATCACAGCTAAGCATGATGGGGCATTACCATACCATAAAAGATATTTTCAGTTGTAGATAGATATCATAGGCTTAACGCTCAAGTTTGGAAGCAATCTGTGTAACAATATGGATTTTTTCTAAATTATTGGTCCAATGGACCGAAGGAGGGGTTCTGACCGCAGTCCCCTGCGGGGGTTAAACTTGATATCACAAGTTTATCGTTCGCTTTCGGCACGAGAATTGATATTACTTATATTTTTTCCATGTAATACAAATAACTGAGCAGTAATTACTTTTCCGCACACGAAGTGTGTGAGAAAAGTATAGCGATCGACGTGATAAAAAGTGTGCTAATTTTTGTTGTGTCCACGATAACTTTCGAACCGCTCAAGCGATTTCGCTCAAATTTGGCCAGGAGTCACAATTAGTAAATATCTTGGATGTATCAAAAGTTGGGCCAAATTTGACCAGTTCATCTGGTACTTTTGGGACATCATAAAAAATCACCCAAGGGTCCCCCCTTGGATTATGTCGAAAAAAATGTCTTTTTTAATCAACCTAGAGTGGATTGTTGTATCGTTCTCACATAGTTTTATAATATTAGGCAGTGTTAAATGGTTTATAACACGATGACCGACCATGATGGCCCAAAAACTACGATTTTTGGTTGTGTCCACGATAACTTTTGAACCGCTTAAACGATTTCGCTCAAATTTGCCCAGGAGTCACTATTAGTAAATACCTTGGATGTATCAAAAGTTGGGCCAAATTGGACTAGTTCATCTGGTAATTTTCGGATGTCATAGAATTTCACCCAAGGGGGGACCCTTGGATATTTTTGAATTTTTTTTTTCTTGTTATCATAGAACGGATTTTTGATTTGTTTTAACACGATTTTATCATGTTAATCCGTGTTAAATGATTTATAACACGATGGTCGACCATGATTGACTTTTTTTAAATTTTTTTTTGAATACTTGTGCGGAAAAGTCCGTTTTACGCTCGTAAAACTTTTTATTTTATTTCTAGGTGCCGCCAAAATCAGATGCCGATTCAATTGTTACTGAGGACTGTGACGATTGTCAAATCGATAATGAACAAGAATCATGTACAACATTTGATTCGAATATTTTTGCAAATGATTTGAACAATGATGAAGAAATGGATGCGAATAGCATGTCGTTAAGTTCAAAAGATGTTACGCCTGTACTATCACCACAAATAGAAAAAAGTAAACTGGACTTATGGGAAATTGAATATCCAGAAAGTGAAATCATTGTTACGGAAATAAATAAATTGGCAGGTCTTGGTATAAGTATTGAGGGAACCGTTGAAGTGGAGGGTGGTGTAGAAAAAAGACCACACCACTTCATCCGGTCGATTTTAAGTGATAGCCCAGTGGCAAAAGATGGAAAATTAAGACCAGGAGATGAACTTTTGCAAGTAAATGAATATAAATTAACAAATTTAAAGCACACCGACGTAGTAAAGATATTAAAAGAACTTCCCAACAATGTTCGAGTTGTATGTGCTCGAGGGCATCCACCTTCGATTATCAACACGTCGCAGAATTTTGAAGCATTCGAAAGTCGCAGCATAATTCCCAGTGGTCATTTGATATTGCAAGGTCTTTTAAAGGCTCAATCCGAAAGTTCTTTGTTCACATCGAGCACGAACACAAATACAAATACAAATACAAATACAAACACAATTACAGATCAACTTCGCTCAAAGTCAATGGAACAGGTGGGTAATAAGATACCAAAATTTATGAAAATTATTAATTTCAAAATTTATTTTTTATATACAGATATTGGGTTAATAGATAATTTTTATATTTAGATTTCGGGTGTAGCTTTATGGAGCAGTGAAGCGGTTTTCATTGATATAGAAAAAACAGACCGAGGATTTGGTTTCTCAATACTTGATTATCAAGATCCATTAGGTAGGCCATCCGTTTGTATACATGTACTCACTGAAAAGGCAATTAGTACGATTGACATACATCAATGGTAATTTATCAAATTACCACCATTACTATTGGCGAAAGTAGTAATATTGTATGTATTGTATCAGCTCTGCTGTGCAATATTACTACGTATTGGTTGGAAAACTCTCGGAAAAGCGCTACTGTGGGAAATCGGGAAATCAGGGAAAATTCAGACCAGTCTCAATCGATCAGGCGGAAAATTTCATGTGAGGTAGCGATTTTCAAGCGAAAAAACCATCCATTTCTGAGATAAATGAAAAAAATCGGAAATATCGGCTAGTTTTTTCCATTTATCCCAGAAACGGATGTTTCTTTCGCTTGAAAATCGCCCTTCGGGTCGCTACCTCACATGAAATTTTCCGCCTGATCGATTGAGACTGGTCTGAATTTTCCCCGATTTCCCACAGTAGCGCTTTTCCGAGAGTTTTCCAACCAATACATAGTAATATTGCACAGCAGAGCAGATACAATACATACAATATTACTACATTCGCCAATAGTAATGGTGGTATTTTGATAAATTACCATCGGTGTATGTCAATCGTACTAATTCCGTTCTCTGTGAGTAGCTGATAGAAAAAGCAACGAAAGTTATACTATACAATACATGACCAAGAAGGGGCAAATCACTATAAAAATTACTTTTACCTATTGCTTTTTGCAAATTGGAGATAGGCCAAATCCGTATTTTATTAAATCTGTTATTAAATTATTATTTGAATAAAAAAATTGATTTTGTTATTTTAATAAAATACCGTTCAATAATATTAAATTAATAATTTGGTCCCATCTCTACTGCTCAAAGATATATTCCTCTAAAGTAATTTACTGGAATTTGTTGGAAAAAATTAATTGGAGTTGTTTTGAATTATTATTAATTACTTTTTCAAAACTTTTATCTTTTAGACGGAATTTTTTTACAAGACTTCTTTTGACGATAGTTGTTTGCAGAATTTTTTTTCTAAATCACAAATTTTCAAGTTTGCTCATATATTCCGAATAGCTGAGCAAAATAAAGTAATCTAGATTTAAGAAAAAATATTATTCGTAATTCATTTCACTATTTCAATTCAAACCATCAAGATGTATGGACAGGATGAAAAAAACATAAAAACAATATAGTTTTTCTAACCTCGGATTTAAGGATTGGAATAATGGGAACAATAAGAATATATATAAAACTGATTTTCCGTCTGTCTGTCCTGATTTTTTTTATTTTCTTGATTTTTTCATTCTTGGTTTTGTTAATGATAATGAATAAGCCGTTTGAATTCTCGCCCCTTAACCCTCTAATGGGCAAGAGAGTAAAAATATTCAGATCGGGCTGAAAAAAAATTCACGAGTAAATATAGGCGAAAAAACCTTAAATTCAAATTTTCAGGTAAAAATATTGTCTAGAACGATCCATAGGTGAGAAAAGGTGAAGACCGTCTCTGGACGGCCTTGCCGGTTTGCGTGTAAAAAAATCCCCTACTATTTAAACTTATTTTATGTGAAAATAGGCTAATTTGTATGGTAGGTACCCTCAAATCGAGTCTCACTTGGCCCAAACTTTCAGAATCCTATTTTATCACTAGTAAATGAGATCCCAGAAAGTTTGAACCAAGTTGAACCCAAAGGGCTTGCGACGCCTGAAATGCGGCAATATTTTCATATATTTCTATATTTCAGTCATATTCCGTCATATTTCAAATATTTGGAATATTTGATATATTTAAGGCATATTTAAGCCACATTTTGAAGTTTTTTTGTATTACCCGATATTATTTCGACTATATCTATATGAAATATTTCTCTCAATTTTCAAATATATGAAATATTTGAAATATAGCCAAATATGTCAAACATACGAAATATCAAGATGCATTTTGTAAACAAATAATGCTTCAATATTTGAAATATTTGACATATATATTTGAAGATATTTCATATATATTTGTTCGTCGCAAGCCCTTCGGTTGAACCCGATTTAGGGGTACCTCCCATTCAAATTAGCCTATTTTCACAGAAAAAACGATGAAATAGTATGGGATTTTTTTACACTCAAACTGGCAAGACCGTCCAGAGACGATCTTCGGTTTTTCGTATTTAAAACAAACTTCGAATTATTTTTTCACTATAATAGTATTGTTTTTTTTTACTTCAAACTATAGTTTGGACTAATAAATAGTGAGTAATAAGATACTTACTACTTATTACTAGTAACTTCTAATAAGTAGTAACAATATGCAATCTTATTACTCTAGTAATATATCTAGTGAGTATAGTTATTAGAATGTTATTGGTCAAAAGAGTAGGTACAATTGGGGTGGATCGATTTTTAAAATCGTACAAATTCAAAAACGGCGGGTGCGCGATCGATTTGACCTCAAAAGAAGAAACTTTTGTTCTAGGACATATGCCGAAAAGAGGATTCCCACAGTCCCCACTCAATTTTTGTGTGGTTCATTTTTTGATGATTTTTCCAGACTATTTGTTAAATATCTCAAAAAATTAGCTCCGTGACGCTAGCCCCCCCCTCCGGTTCCAAAATTTAAATCCGAGCATGGCTTCGTGTTCTACGTAATTTCTGCTGATTACTGCTCGCTCCGCAGAATATGTGCTGCAACCGGTGACGAGCAGTAATTGCCCAAAGTTTCGAAAAAATCCATAAAAATCGATTTTTCGCATATTTGAAGGTTTTGCCCCAAAAATTAATTCCAAACTAAATTTTCAACATTTGATTAATCTGAGGGCTGATATTAAAAGGAGGCCCTTTAATTCCTGCCCACTCCCCACAATTTCTGCTTTAACCGGTGACGAGCAGTAATTGTCCAAAGTTTCGAAAAAATCCATGAAAATCGATTTTTTGCATATTCGAAGGTTTCACGCCAACAGTCAATTCCAAATGAAGTTTTCAATATTTTGATGACCGGGTGGCTGATATTGAAAGGTCTAGATGCCCACTAATTTCTGCTTGCTTCTCAGATTTCCTGCTTCAACCAGTGACGAGCAGGAATTTGACAAAAATTGGAAAAAAAA
>NW_022596754.1:0-18148 GCF_009176505.1 Sitodiplosis mosellana | reverse complement strand
AAATAAGATTCTGAAAGTTTCATGTTGATCGCATTTGCAGAAGTTTGATTTTTTGTCCTCAAATTTTGTCGAAATTTTCTTGGAAAAAATTGAGGGCCAAAAACCAAACTTCTTCAAATGCGATCACCATGAAACTTTCAGAATCTTATTTTTTCTCCAAAAAATGAAACCTCAGAAAGTTTAAAGCCAATAAGAATCGGTTTACGGGTACCTCTCATACAAAATTGTCTATTTTTCACTTTATTTTCATCAAAACGGAGTAATACTTCATGTATTTTGTTGACGATTGAAGCAAAGTATATCAATGGCGCCGCCTAACATGATGCGACATTGGATGCGACGTTTGCACGAATCAACATCTCTGTGTACAACGCACACATAGACTCTTCACATTCACACGAACGTACACACAAAGACTTTACTTTCACACAAACGTATAGTTACAGAGATTTGTGGTTGGCAGCGCTCCCAACAAAGTTTCAACAGCAGTTCTAAACGTCAAACATTGTTAAAGCATATGAGATAGCTACTGCTGATTTTCATTATTATATTTTCACTGCCTTTATTTCAAGAAAATTCACAAAAAATAACCAAAAGTACCTACGGACAACGCAGGCCAACGGTACGGAAAAGTTCGGGATTACCAATGTAATTCTTTTTATTTTCGAATAATTCACCGTTTTCCGTTCTTTAGACGGATGATAAAACGATGTGGTGGTTAACGGACGGCGATGGAAGGCGCCCGTTATATATAGTAAACGAGCGCTGCAATTTGCACGGTGTAACGGCGGCCGCTGCCCACTCGCCGTCCGATCAACATCCAAACGGTGAACGAGTGCGTTACTTGGATGAACGGAAAATGAAGGAATACGTTAAACGCATCCATTTACCGTCCGTTCCGTTCAGCCGTCCATTCGAGCGGTGAACGAGTGCGTTACTAGGATGAACGGAAAATGAACGAATGCGTTAATAGGGTGGCTTTATTACAAACAAGTTGCGATTTCTTTATGCGAAACAGGCTTAAAAGTTGTGGTTGGACCTAAAAAGAAAGAATATACCTTATACAGCGATTTTCGATGACGATAACACGTTCCGAAATCATTGGGCGGCTAAAAATCCAAATTCTGGTACATTTTTGGCATTTTACGACTTTTTCCTTGCCATTATTGTATGTTTCAATATATTTTCTGCTTTGGTATCAAAGAATCTAACACATATAACATAGAAATACAGTACTGAAGTGATTTTATAACGATTTTTGTTCATTTTTTATGAAAACTATGTATTTTTTCTCAAAATTTCGATAATGTATGGGAGGTACCCGTAAATCGCTTTTGATTGGCTTCAAACTTCCTGGGATTTCTGTTTTTGGCGAAAAAATAAGATTCTGAAAGTTCCATGCTGATCGCATTTGCACAAGTTTGATTTCGGCCATAACTTTATTTGAAATTTCCTTAAACCTTCAGTTTGATCATAACAGTTCAATGTGAATTCCCACTAAACCAATAAACATATTTAGACCACATAGCACTTAAATTCTTTGTATATTATCCCTCTATGAGATTCAAGGAAGGTACTCAACAATTCCAATCGATATAAGTCGTTTTGAGCCCATCGAAGTGTCAAAAAGTGGTAAAATTGAGCGAAGAAACAGCCGAAAAAGTTCAAACGGTCGAAAAAAGTTCGGACGTCCGAGAAAAATATGGCTGTTTGAAGTGCCTTTATATAGTTCGGCCATCCAACTGGTTTGTCCGGCCGTCCGAGAAAAAAGTTCGGCCACTTCGGACGGACGGCCGAACTCCTCGCAAGGCACTTCGAACGGACGAACAGCTGAAAATGTGTCCGTCCGTGTCCGTTGACACCTTTAATCATATGCACTTTTCAGTACGGTTCGACGATGCCATTATAACGTTAAACAACCAACGTACATTTCGACCACCAACTTACAATCAGAATCGATTGCTCGAATTGCCCCTCCCAGACATTGTTGTTGGTGCTGCGATCAGCGGCAACAGTTTCCCCGCTAGCGTCAGCTCAACTGCTAGTGGAAGTAATGCGAATCGAACCATTGTCACAGCTGAAGCATCAACAAGTAACGCAATGACCAATGCTAGGACCAATTTATCCAATGGACTTGTTACCAATGCGTCAGCTCAAGACGTAACAGAAGCAAACGACGACGGCGAAAATTATGATTCAAATAGCGAAATGGATTTCGAGGGAGTTTTCCCTACACCCGAACGTGACACTGAAGACAATCTTGATGGTAATGGTAGCGAAGAAGAGGTTGATCCATTGGCCAGTCCTTTGAACAACATCACAAATCAAGGCGATGCCCTAGCCAATGCCAGTGTGGTGTCAAACACCGAAAATTCTACCCAAAATGAGCTTCCAGTCGATAATAATGGCCAAAAGCTTAAATTCTCTAAGCCAAAAGCAAAGGCTGGAAAAACATACGTTCTTTTACATCTCACGAGTAGATGTTTTAGCGTATAAAAGGTTTGGAATTTGAAATTTTGTTTGAATGCGAGAAAAAATGCGTTGTGTCTTTTATTGAGTGTTTTGTAGGTAACCATACTATGGTTTTGTGTAGTCTCGAGTAGTTGAATATTTTATGTCGATTAGATCTGTATATCTTAGTGCAGGTAGGGCTTTTTTATATAAGGTAACGCATTTTTTGTAATTCCCCAAAATATACTGTCATTCGATTTCCGTTATCTCTTGAACCTTTAATGCGGCCGTTAAACCATGAGAACATGGTTTACCGCTGGTCACAAGCCCAGATAAACGCAGAGTGGAGGTTCTATTAAATTAAAATCAATCATTTTGGTAATGTAAAAACCAGAGCGTGTTATGAGCTGATGTCAGCAGCACTAACTAACGTCAGTTGCTGAGCTCAGCTGCTGACGAGTATGCGTTGCGTTGTTTTAACGCATTTGCAGTACAAATTTCGTAATGAAACTTGACTTGGCACCCAGAAAGGAATACGAATTTTGTACTGCAAATGCGTTAAAACAACGCAACGCATACCCGCCAGCAGCTGAGTCCAGCAACTGACGTTAGTTAGTGCTGCTGACATCAGTTCATAACACGCTCTGGTAAAAACTATGATCACAACTAAAATTATTTTTATATTAGAATTCTCACTTTGCAATTTTACATACAAAAACCAACAATATATCTGGCCACCATTCGAGACAATTTTGAACCAATTGCATATCGCATTTAATAAAAATGAATCAATTTAGACATTATTATTATATTCATTATGGAATAGTGTCTAATTTGATAATTGTTCTGTAGATGCGATATGCAATTTGCGAGGGGCAGAGCAGTACTAGAGTAATTCTTCTAGTCCAAAGTAATTCCGAAGTAATTCACAGTAATTCCTCCTGATTTGTTCTGACGTTTCTGAGGAATTACTGTGAATTATTTCGGAATTACTTTGGACTAGAAGAATTTTTCTAGTACTGCTCTGCCCCTTGGCCATTGGTTTGAAATTGTCACGAATGAGGACTATTTTACCAGTTTTTGTGTAATAAATAATAATAATAATTTTCGTCGTCGTCATAGTTTCTATGTTTCCAAAATAAATTATTTACGTTTAATAAAACCTCCACTCTGCGTTTATCTGGGCTTGTGACCAGCGTTAAACCATGTGCTCATGGCTTAACGGCCGCATTAAAGGCTCAGGACATTACGGAAATCGATTATTCTAGGGCAGATCTACAATGCATTTCATGAATTATTGTGGTAGCTTATTTTGAGGAATTACAAAAAATGAATCACTCTTTAATATCACAAACATAGAACATTCGACTGTAGAACATTGGTTTCAATTTCTTTTAACAAGAAATTGTAAATATTTCACTACGCCAATCAATGCCTTATAGCGAAGAACATTTTTTTTAAAGATGTTCGCAGCGCCGCGATGGTCATTTTTCACATCTTTCGTGACAAGTTGTTGTACGGCGAATTCAGTTTCAAATTTAAACGATTTAAACATTGAGCTCGTGTTTTCTGCATACATAAGTTTATATATAAGTTTGAAAAATGAGCAATAGAGTTATAGTGAAATGTCGAATAAATGGGTTGCGAAATCTATTCGTAGCAACATTATAACAATGTTTAAGTAATTATTATCCAAATATTTAAAATAAGCGATTTTTTATTGAACAAATAAACAACAAAAAATAAACAATGTTTTGTGTATACATGACATGCAGACAATATATTGAGATAATTTCAGCTAGCTATCTGAACGCTTTGAAGCTGATTCAGCCGCTAAATTCTATGCGTTACGTTTTTTCAACGCATTTGCAGTACAAGAATGTACATCACAATGGAACGGCAAATATGAAAGAGAACTAATCACTCCAAGTTGGAACGGTGATTTAATAAAAATGGATATCATGTCAAATAAAAATGGATATCATGTCACAAAAAACAATGATATCCATTTTTGTACTGCAAATGCGTTGAAAAAACGTAACGCATAGAATTTAGCGGCTGAATCAGCTTCAAAGCGTTCAGATAGCCAGCTGAAATTATCTCAATATATTGTCTGATGACATGTATAACATCAGAGTTCCATGGGACAAAGACGCAAGAAGAAAATGGATTGATGCTATAGAATTGCACCAACAATTTGATTATTCCATTGCGAACTACACCATTTGTGAGAAACATTTCAAGTCGACGAATATAATTCGAAGACAGAATCGAAAAACTTTAGTACGCGGAACGTTACCTACAATATTTGTTCAACCGGAGTGAGTATTTTTTATTTTGCGTTGTGATTGTGAAAATATTTAATCAATTTAAATTAGTTTTTTTTTATTGATTTATAATGGTGTTGAAAACAGGAAAAATCCCAATAACATTCTTCACCTATGAGCTCTGATCACATTTTTGTTGACTTTCAATTTTACATTTTCTAATTACTTTTTGGCAATATATTACTAATAGTAAAAAGCAAAAAGAAAAAATAGTATAATTATTTAATTTAAAATTAATAAGTTGTAAAAAATAAGAATTGATTATAATTTTAAATTCGATTGCAAGTAAATTATCTCAACTGATGCAGTTAAAACATTGCCTTATTATATTGCTATTTGCATCAATTATTTTAATATATTAACTTTGACTGAAGTTGCTCATTATTTTATTTTTAAACAGTTCATAGTTTGCATCAAGAATATTAGTTGCTTTGAATTTTCTTTCGTATAGTAACTGCGTTCTAGTCACAAGATTTCTGTGAAGCCCACAATCATTATTTGTTGGTTGAGGATTGAAAAGTATGTTTATCTATTCGACCGTCGGCTTATTCTGAAGTACGGTCTAGAATGTGAGCAATAGTTCCGGTTGTGTACTAATTTATGTAGTAAGCATGCATCAAAGTTGTAGTGATTCACAGAATAAAATGGGATTAAATAAGTAATGTTCAAGTGAAAATATCGTACAATCATTGCAGTGCCGTCTTAGCACTTTCGGGGGCCCTGAAGCAAAAATTTTCCGGGGCCCTGAATTTTTTTCTCAATAGCACAAAATTCAATATTTTGAATGTTGCGCCAATTTTTATTGAATTCAAAAAGATGAATTCAGAGTTATTAAACTATGCCGTTTTTCATTTATGTTTTGATTACTGCTCAATACTGCTGGACATGAACGATAGGGTGGATCGATTTTTAAAATCGTACAAAATCAAAAACGGCGGGTGCGCCATCGATTTGGCACCTCAAAAGAAGAAACTTTTGTTCTGGGACATATGCCGAAAAGAGGATTCCCACAATCCCCACTCAATTTTTGTTTGGTTCATTTTTTGATGATTTTTCCAGACTATTTGTTGAAATATCTCAAAAAATTCCCACTTTTCTTGCATGTGATGCAAACTATGATATTTGGATTTGTCGCGAAAAATTACATAAAAATAGGTTGATTTGAAACCGTTCCAACGCGATTTTGTCGCCTTCGTAGGTCAAAATTCGACCAAGTATCCATTTTTTGGCTAATTTTTCGCAAATACTCACCTCAGGACCCTCAAAATTTCCAAAATATATAGCTAAAAATGACTCTACTTAGTCTAATTTTTGACGAGGAATCCAAATCTGTTCATTAAATGCACATAAAATAGTGATTTGGTGGCTTGAGAGGCTCAAATATACTCGAAAATGACTAAAAAGTCGCCATTTTACGCTATATATAGCCAAACAAGTCCGTTTTTTTCGAATTTGAAACGTCTGAAGAGCTAGTTCCACCTAATTTTAACGCAGAATTGATTTCCGCTTTCATTTTGTACAGATTTATGTGATTTTGGTGTCGTAAATTGCGTTTATTCTGAGCAAAATGAGAAAATTACGTCCATGAGCTTCGGTTTAACAGTGATATTACCTCACAGGGCAGATAATTTTTGCCTTAGCTGCCTTTTAACTTCTAGTGTGGTACCTTACGAACATTTTGGGTACCTAAATGATCAAATCGAGTGATGTTTTCACATATTTTTGGCCTCATATTAGCTTGGTTCAAGTTCATATCTTGAAAAATAGACTATTGTTCAAAAAAATTCACGGTTAGTGTCTTGGTGGAAACCTTTTTTTTCAAAAATATGGGCGGTCTTCTGTGCCAAAAACTCCAAAAAGTGATTTTTTAAGATACTTGTCGAACAAAAGTGACGATTTTTACGGATTTTGTTGTGAAATTATCATTTTTTGTTCGAGAGGTACCTCGAGAATACACTTTTATGAGCCGTAGACTGGTTTTTGATTTTGTACGATTTTAAAAATCGATCCACCCTAATGAACACTCTTATTCATTATTATTTTGGACCTATTGCGTAAATATTTTAATTAGCTCTATATATGTGACTCAACATCCAATTCGAATTTACAAACGAAACCTATCGTTATGTCTATTCTCTCTCTATGTTTAATTACATTCGTCTGGAAGAGTCAACCATACTCAGTAATAAAGAATTTCGCTCAACCGGTTGATCGATAAACTGTTTATATTTTGATATGTAAACAATTATACCACTGACCATTCTATTAAAAAGTGAGTCACACTACTTACATTCAAAAAGTAAGACAGAAACAACAAATAAGGCGAAATATATGTATGTATATGACTTTTTTCGTCTTGCAGTTGAAATTCTTTGATTACTCATTCTTATTTGACATTCAATCGTTTCTGCTCAGTGGTTGAATGTGAAATTTTGAATAATTTGGACTTCGATGAAATAATTGATGATTTTATTTACGCTAAAAATAGGGCCAAAACCATTTCCACGGCGTCGTCGTCACGCGCATCATCTATTTTGTAGACAGCAAACAAACCACGAAGATTGAAATAAATTTGAGAATTTTTGTATTTTTTGTGTGTTTTTTTTCAATTTTCTTTGATAAGATTTTCTCTTAACATTTCAAGGGCCTTTTCAGCAGCTCGGGGCCCCTGAAATCGCGAGGCCCTGAAGCGGCTGCTTCATTCGCTTCCAGTCTAAGACGGCACTGGTACAATCTTTGTTAGTTTCTAATCACAAAGATGTTTCTAATCACACATAACCTTGTCTAATGAGAAAAAAAGTCTCGGTCTAGGGAGAAATGTCACGGCTCACTGTTTTGTGTTATATGCCGCGATATTCAAATTAGATTTTAGTTGTGTTTATAGTAATATCGAACTTTTATTTTATATTGATTTTTTTATGTAAATTATTTAGGATTGTTCCAAATGTTGCTACTGAGAACAATTCCCTTGATGAAATAATCGGATCCCAAAACATAAACTCCAGCCCATCGTCAATAGTTTCCAGGTAAGAGATTATTCTCATAATTTAGCTGTGAGATTTTGATTAATGTGCTGCATTTCCTCTTACAATTGCAGCCCTGTTTCAAGCCTGTCAACAGGCGTTTCAGTCGATGATGGAAGAAGCGAGTGTCAAGAGTCGTTTTTTGATGGAAATTATTATGACATTGGAAAATTGTTTGAAAGTGATGAACATCCCGCTCAGTAGGTTTTGTGTTAGCTAATAGTACAACAATTTCAACAATATTTTTTTCCTTCATTTTAAGCACCAAACCTGAGACATTACAGATGGTAACTGATATGCACATATGCAAGAAGTCAATGGATTTGGAAATTCAAATACAAATGTTATCGAAAAAATTAAGCCGAATTGAATCTTTATGTAAGGAAAATGCGCATCAAATCAACAAATTAAATAATCTAGTCAGTTATTATCAAAAGAGAGCAAAGACGCTCAAGGATATTATAAGCAATATGAAATCTCAAGAATTAATTCCTGAACACGCCGAACAGGTTTTAAATGTAAGATGGTTAAATTAAATATTTTTAAATCGGGATTTGGATAAATTATGTATGTGGTTTTGCATAACGACTTCTCGTGCATAACGAAGTTACTGCATCTAATTATGAAAATTGCGTTGAAACATATGAAAATATTCTGAATTTCTCATGGCGAACAGTGTACCGAGACAAAAGTAGATAAAATTATATTTGCTACAACTTACCTTGAAGCTTCACGACCGCATTTCTTCCCATATACTTTTGTGGTTGATGCATTAGAAACGATTGCCAATCGTTGAGTTGGTTTGGCACGAGTCCGTTTTGGGATAATCCGTTCTCGCGAAGATCCACTGAAAATATATACAAACAGCCAGTGTCATCGACAAAAATTAGGTTAAGTTATATTTGCTATGCAACAATTTGTCTCGGCACATTGTACCGACACAAAAGCAAATAAAACTTATTTGCTACAACTCACCTTTGAACACCAAAATTTGGCAAAAATTCATCTGCATAATCCAACAGTGCTTTCAATTCACGTGGAACTTTTTGTTTCGGCATTTTGTCTTTTCTTTTTTTCTTCTTTTTCTTCTTTTTTCTTCTTTTTCTTCTTTTATTGAAATAGTTGTCACTCTTAAACACAAAATATATGTTGCCGCGTTAAGAGTCAAATCAAAAAGGCGGCTGGTTTGGAATTCGCCCAGTTTGACAGAGCGAATTGCAAACCACTTGTCACAATGACTTCTTTCACATGCGGCGAAATAACACAGCGCCGCTCACGAACATAACTCAACTGCACACTATAAAAAGAAATTGTTGTTGTATTTCAATGCAAAATGCAATCGACTATTAGGCATTGACGCCAATTAGTTTGTTTTGAATTTAAGAACTTCTTGTTTTAACGCAATTTTGAATTAAATTCATAATACATTAACATCATTAAGGAATCCTCACGGAAGGGATATGGAACGAACATGAATACGGAACGGAACCAAATAAGAAATGAGAACATTCGCAGATCACCTCGATACAGAAACAAACGGAAAGAGATTTGTTCCGTTCCATTCCGTAAGGAATCTATACGAATACGGAATTGTGATTGGTTTTACTGATTCCGATTTTGATGGAAACAGAATGAGTTTATTCAAACATTTTATATAAAATAAGAGTAGGATAATTTATGTTTATCTATAGATACTCAAAATATTTAGATACTTTTTCATTTTCTAGATAACTCACAATTATCTGAATACAATATTTTTTATACAACACTTTTGGTTAAATGGTTTTGTCGTACCAAAATGGGAAAATGATTTATCAAAATGGGGAATTGATTTATCAAAATGGGGAAATGATTTATCAAAAAATAGGGAAATGTTTTACGAAAATCGGAAAATGATTTATCAAAATGGGGAAATGTTTTACGAAAATCGGAAAACGATTTATCAAAATGGGGAAATGATTTACCAACCAAATTTTAGGCTAAAAATAGAATAGAAAGGATTTTATTACGACAATTTTCAGAAAATCTAGGAAAAAATAATTTACGTTAGAGAGGAAAACGAATAGATGATGTCAAAGTAATATACAACGTCGGCTTTCGATTGAACGCTGGCAATTTAATGTATATTCTCGCTATGGAATATACGGATTTGCCAGAAAGAATAAAAAATTGCACATTTGCACACAAACAGTGTTCCCACTTTCTCTTGTGAATGCGTATTGCTATGTGAATATACAATAAACTGTCAGCGTTCAATAAATGGGTCGTTGTGCACAAGCATTCAGTAGCATCTTCTAACACGTGCTCGCTGCTAAGGCATTAGTAGTTGGTCATTAGTCGGTGCAACAGTTATGTTTGAGTCGTCGTGAATACTTTGTGTGGTGTAGTTTTTTCGAAGAAACGTGTTGTGAAAATTCTGACAAATCAAATTTTAGTGCTGTGTTTTTTTTCATTCGTGGATAATTAAAACAAATATTGCGATCGGCGTGCTAATGTCATTCAATGGAATTCGACCATTTCAATAATGGTGCGAACAAGAAGTGGCGTATCCACGACACAAAAAGATGTTTCGCCAACGAGGTGCTAAGAGACCGCCGCAAGAAGATTTGTCACCAAACGCGGAAAAAAGAAGATTGGAAGGTAATAAAATTGCTTCAAACAGTTATTTTTTCAATAGTAAATTAATAAATTTTGTAAATAAAAACTAAATTGTATATTGTTTCTGTTGTATTTGTCATACGTTTTTTTTGTATTTTTTTTCAATGCACATATTCATCTGAATTTATAGAAACTCCACCTAGTGGTGAGAATGAACAAATTGTCGACTCAGGCCAAGATGTTTCACCGATCAATGCAGCAGTTGGCGAACAAAGCGGTATGTGAACATTTTGTTTGTTTGACAAGTCAAATTTGACGTCTTCATTTATTTACAGGCGGTGTTAGTATTGTATGCTGGCAATACAAAAAATCTCTGAAAAATCGACAAAACGCCACCTACCATGAATCTTGGCGCTCTGCTGTACTCGCGGTGATTTTGACAGCAACATACTGTCATCAACGACAAACTTTCTTTTCATTACAAACCGCAGTAGCAACAAGTGTGAGTATTTTTTCATCTTTGGCAAATTCCACTTTTTTCTGGTTTAACTATTTTTCATTTTAACTTTTCTTCACTTTTTCCAAAATTTTATTGTTTTAATTTGTTGAATTTGTTATTATTTATAGTTATTTTTTGCTTTTTTGTGTTTTTTTTAGCATTTTTCTTCATTTCGCAAAATAACATAACCTCGCAAAATGGTTAAAACCCGTTCATGCAAAGTGGTGTTGAGCCCACTCAGTGAATCTGAAATTGCAAAGCAAACAAAAAAAGTTCGCTTCGAAGAATCGGAGAATGTGTCGATGGAGCGTCGTAGTCGTAAAGGACAGTTTGAAGCAGAAGATTTTGAACGTCGTGAAAAAAGTGAAAGCCGCGAAGTGAACAAATATTCATTTCGACGTGACGATGACGAATGGGAATATCGCCGCCGACGTCATGCTAGCCGTAGCCGCAGCCGAGGCCGTAGATACTCATCATCGGAAAGCGATGGATATGACGGTGTTCGTGACAATGCTTATGGTCGTCGTAGTCGCAGTCGTAATCGCCGTTATGATGATTTCATGTATCCATTTCCATATTTCAATCAACCATACGGTTTCGGTGGTTACCACCATCCAATCGGTTTTGAAAATCACCGTCACCCAATGTCATTCGGGTTTGAATATGACCGCTATCGCAATGTTTCTGGCTGTTTCTCTGGTGGTGAATGTCATGTGGCCAAAGCAAATATGACTGCTGAATTGCCAATCGTAACCGCACCGGCACCAGCACCAGCAAAGCGCAACCAACGTTCACGTTCAGTAAGTGCTGCTACTCCTCCGAATGAAAAGTATTGCGACGAAACTCCAATCGAAACACCAAAACCACGAGCCCGAGCCAGATCGAATGCAAGTCCGAGTTGCAATTCATCCGCTGATGTATTACCAGCACCTGGAAGACGCAATCAACGTGCACGCTCAGTGAATGTTGCTGATGCTCCTCCGGCAAAATCCCGTCGTATCAATACTCCGAGCGAAACACCAAAACGTGGTCGGCCAAAATTGAATGCATCATTGGATACGACTGTTGATGAATTTCATGCACCTACAACACGCAGCCAGCATAGCCGTTTAGGTAACCCATCTTATTATTTCTTTTTTATTTTATTTTTTCTATAAATTGTTTTTTTTTTGATTGTACTCAGATCAAATGAAATGATGCTAATGAGTATTTGAATATTATATTTTTTTCAGCTGCTGCCAGGGCAAATCGAATTACCACTGTGCAAGCTGGTGCAAACAATCAAGGTCGCTCGAATGTCCCATGGTTGCCGGTTTTACCTCGTTTCAGTGTGCTTGACAACGTTCATACTTCGCGCAATCATACAATAGTGAGTGGTGCTTTGAACGACTCCAATACACCGACATCAGTTGTTGAAGTGACTGATGCAGATGGTGCAAACAACGCTGTTGATTTGTCATTGGCCAAAGCGGTTCATTCCATTGGAAATAATTTGGTTGATCTCAATGCATCAATTCCACATGATCTCAGCCACGACATGATGCAAGCACAAATCAAACTCAATGCTGAAATGATGCAACGTGTTGAGGCATTGGAAGCACAAAGAAAAGCATTCGAGGAGGAACGTAAGAAGTTGCAACAGGCAGCCGAAAAAAACAAAAAGGCAAAGGAGTACTACAAATCGTTGTACGTTGAAACGGCTGGAAGTTTGGAACAATTGAAGAAGAAGAACGGCAACAAGATGATCAAAGGAAAGTCAGAAAATGGTTCTCATCCATCGGATGCAAACAAGGCCGTTTCAACTCCGAACGCACTGAATGCAAACGAAAACGATTTGGCTGCAGACGCATCGAATGCAAACAAGGAAAACATCACTCCACCTCAAGTCGAATAATTTTCCAGGTTCTTCAACCAACAAACAAAAAAGCCTACTGTTACCTGAACTACACAACTGTGTTAAAACTTAGATGCTATTTTTCTTTTCTTTAGATAGTTTATATTTCGTTAGATCAAAAAGTCATTTTCAATTCATAAACATATACACAGTATTTATTAAATAAAAGGCATATTTTTCATCGTTTTTCTTATATCGAAATAAATATCGAAACAAAATTTTATTGTGTTTTTCTTTTAACAAATCACATAGACTTTTTCTTCAAACTAAGGCATAATTATTTCTTATTGTCCCTGTTCTTGGATCAACTTTTTATATTTATGTCGAACCGGATTTTCATTATGGATTTTCAAAGTCAATCGCTTTGCAATATCAACTGACTTCATTCGCATGTACAGATCAATTATTTTTTTTATGAAACTATATCGATGTCCCGATCCATCAGAATGATTTTCAAAATTGGAGCTAACAAATAGGTTTTCAAACGAAATCTTACGCAGTATTTGCAATGCAATCGACTCGTAAGAGATCGTTTTTCCTTCACATGTCCTTAAATATACGTCAACGAATTTACAAATTTCAAACGTACTTTTGCAAGGTTGCAAAATATTACTGTTTCGAGATTTGAAACGTATGAAACTATCTTCGAGCAACTCGTTCTCAATGAACGCAGCAATACATTGCTCACAGCTGATTATTTTTCTGTAGCGATTGGCCTGCATTATTTTGGCTTCTAATACACTGGCCATGTACGCTAAAGAATGATCTTGTGCATCGTCTACATATTGTGTGACTTCAAAACTATCGATATAGTCTTCATCCAGAAACATCTCATCGCTATGCTCTTCATCCTCAAGCACATTTTGTTCAACTTCTTCGGTGACATTTTTCTTCTCTGTAGTCCGATTCGATGAAACAGTGAGAATTCTTGTGCCGCTGTCAATGCAATTTGCTTTTTTCGAGCATACGACATCATTATGAACCATCAACTTGCGATAAGCTGCCTCAAACTGCTGTGCAGTTGGATTGTCGTTGTGGCCTTGAGAAAAAAAAAAATAATTAGTTAAATGTATATTATATTAAATGCATAATGATAAGAAAGATTATATCTACCGCCCATGCTGCGAATACAGCCAAACAGTGTTTCGATCAAGTCCTGGGAAAAGCGGTGTGTTACTAAGACATCCATCTTGTCATTGCTTATATATTCTTCAAATATTTTCATAATGTTCGCCATATTACAATATAGGCCGATGAACGGTGTAGAAGATCCAGAGGAGAATATTGGTTTTGTTTCGCCCTCTACTCGCAGTGCTTTATAGTACGGCATTGCTTCTCTAAAACGAGTGAAAGCCTCAATATAGTTGGATTTTGAAAGGGGCTTTTTGAGACCGATAGCGCCTTCCAATTTTGAAGAATTCATCACATCAAAGACATCATTCGTAATTCGGATCAATTTGATTGTTGGCCCTGCACCTTTGAAACTATCATTTTCGCTCATCATGAACTCCAATGAGTCAGCCACGCTGTTGCTAATCGTCTCGCCTGCTAATTTAACGGACATTTTTCTATGCTGCCAATCCATATGCTCTTTAGTTAACTTGTTGCCCAAATTAAATGGAAGATTTTTTTGTGTCTCGTACAATAATTCGATATACTTCCACGAGATTATACCATCATCGTCATCAATTAAGTTTCTGGTACCAATGCAATTTCTGATTAATTTGAGCATATGGGGAGGGTCTAAGATTATAAAGATTCTACGCTCCTGATTCGTGGGGTCAAGAATAAAGGCGTCACCGTCCTCAAAGCCTGCGCCCATAATTCTACACATTGCTATGTTTGCCGTAAATCCATCAAACGTAATCGAGACAACTTCGATGCCAACTTCATCCAGGCGAATAAGGATTTCATTGACTAGTGCAGCTCTTTCCTCAGCTATAAGGCCGCTAGTTAGAAAATAAGCAACGGGAATCTTGAAGTCTTCATTTGTGCCACTTACAAGGAAAACTAGAGCGTCTTTCGCCAGGGGAAGAGGTTCTTCGCTCGTAGCTGACCGGCCCATATCAATGAATCCATCAAACTTTAATTTATTGTGGTTCCACTGAAGATGTCGACGTATTGCCATTTCGTCAAATATCAAAGAAACGTACAGCTTCAATCCTTTTGCTTTGTACTCTTCGGCCTTTTTCCGCAGAAGATCAAAAGCTTCAGATGTGAAACCTGGTGCAGCATTTATTGAAGAATACCAATTGCGCATCGTGCATCTCGACGGCAAGTGGTTCTCAAACTTTGTTCTGACATAATTGTACGCTCTCGGACTGTAGTAATGTAAAGTAAGGCAAAATGATCGAACGTCTTCAGAATATGTTTTCTTATCTCTTCCAAAAGTCAAACAATCCAGTATATTTTGCATCGAAGTCTGCATTTATTTATTCAAAAAGAAAAAGAAAAAAAAACAATTATACAATTCCAAAAAAATACAAATATAAAATAATTAAATGATAGAAACCGATAGAAACTAAAGTGCAATTAAATTTCGGCGTAGGTTAATTTACTTTGGGTAATTCGGCTTGCTCGTGTTCTTTCAACTCTTCACCAGTACGTTTCGATGCTTGTTTTCTGTAATATGCCACTTGTGTTTGTAGTTTTTTTATTTCATTCGATTTATCTTGGCACAATTCCTTCACTTTCATCAATTGCACTTCATTCCGTAGAAAACGGGCGAATTGTTCGGAGCTGATTGTGATGGTTTTGCTGGGCCTAATGGACAATAAAATTTCATTAGAAAACATATATGCATATTTTGAATGGTTGAAGAAATTGAACACAATTAAAAAATGAAACAATACTCACAATTGAGTTCCGTTCAATGAATTTTCTGCGCTATTCGAAGCTGTGACGTTTGGAACTTCATTCTCTTTCTGGTGCATTTTCTTTTGGACTGATGCAGTTTGTGGCTTCATTTTGGAGACCAAACCAGTGACCGATGATGGCGTTGCCTGACTTTGATATTCAACCGGTACAAAATCTGCCACTGCTCCCACCAAACTGGAAGAATTATCGATAAATTGAATCAAAAACATTTCATTTTCTTTTATTCGGTGTAAGAGAACAAAAAGACAGCTATAAACTCAACTTACTTTTTTTCTTGGATTGGTTCAATGTAAAGAGATGTTGTTTGTGCATTGTTCAGAGCTAATTCGATTTCTTGTGGATACTCTTCAATTTCCAAAACAACATTCCGTCCATCAGCACTGAAATCAATATGAAAATCGTGTCTGGCTTAATAATATAAACAATGTGAATGTATTGCTTCTTTCCTACCTTGGAAAAATCGTTGGTAGCGAACCTTTTTTAAGTGTGGTTCTTTTGCCGTTTTTGATTATGTCGGTCGGATTGAAGTGAAGAGAGCACACAGGATAAGAAATCGGTGTATCGTCAAATGTTTGATGGCGCCGTATCTGCTGAACCCATTTTTTCCGCGTAGCCAGATCGTGTGGAACACTGCGAATTTTTGTGATTTTTTTGTTTGTAAATATTCTATATGAAACAACTCACTCATAATTTATGAAAAATACTCACTTGAAAAAAGTTTGTTCGCCTTTTTTGGTCTTGCAATTTAATATTTTACAATTTCCCATCGTATTTTGTAATATAACATTTGTTATTATTCACTCGCACAACAGTCCGCCAAAACAAATGAATCACAACAATGATGTTGACACAAGCATTGACAGCACCATTGTTTCAAAGAGCGACAACGGCGTGGGTAGAGGGCGTCTGCGTAGAATTTTCAACGACAAATCTTCGTTAATAACACCGACCGTTTATTTACATTCCACAAAAAATCATGTTTGCATCGGATATAATATATTTTATAAAAAATTCAAATTATAATACGTTTGATTTGTTTAGTTCGTATTAATGATGAAAATCAAGGTGATTCATTGACAGTGACAAGTAACGCTTCGAAGAAGGTATATATAGATTACGACAACATTTATATGTTGCAATATATTAAAATTACAATGTTCATTTTTAAGGACGTGCTCAAGACGATCGTGGAAATCGAGCCAATTTATCGACAGTATCAAACAGTGCTTCAGGTAGTCATAGTTCATTCGCACAATAGCATAAATTTATAACAAACTGAGCTCGTGATTTCTAAGGTTTTTTTCGGTAGTGAATACATACTGAATGCATTTTTCATTGTGGGTCGCAAAAATGCGCACGGTTTTTCATCGATCGATTGTATGTCTGTGTTAAATTTATTTTCATTTCTCTTTTTAGGACGCGATCAAAATGATCAGCCTGGAACATCGACAGGTGGAAAGACCATACATGGAGAACAATTACAACAAACACAACGAATTCGTGAAGTTGCACACGGTTTGGCTATTGAAACGGTGGATGCAGCCAATTTAAGTCGATGTAGCTCGTCCGCCTCGGAAGATGCAGATAGGAGCACCTCATCAATCTCCGGTTTATTGAATCGTCGAAAATGCTTGGCCAATGAAGAAAAAGAAAACGAGCAAGAAAATCCGTCACCACCACCACCGGTAAAAAAACTGCGGTACGGGGTCCCCTTCAAATGGCCAGCATATCCGGAGCGCACGTTCAATACCTTTGAGGAATGTGATGCATTCATAAACGGTAATATATGTGAAAAAAATAATTTCGTCAGATGATCATCATTAAATCTGGCCATAAAGTCTTGATAATGTTACTAAAATCATTTATGTATTATTATTAGGTGAGCAAACATGGAAACACGTGAAAGATCGGCAGACGAAAGATGGTTATGTTGGTGAATATCGCTGCACTGGAGTCAAGACTCATACTGAGCCGTGTTCAGCTGGAATTTGCACCAAATTTGGAAAGGTACCCGGCGCCACATAGTATGAGTTGTACCGTTTAACAGCTGCACATGATCACAATGATTCTCCCAATAAAGTGACTGCATTAACGAACGGTGCAAAGAAACTGATATCGAAAATGGTTGATGAAAGAAAGAAATGTGGCCAAATCAGCTCCGTGACGCTAGCCCCCTCGGTTCCAAAATTTAAATCCGAGCACGGTTTCGTGTTCTACGTAATTTCTGCTGATTACTGCTCGCTCCGCAGAATTTCTGCTGCAACCGGTGACGAGCAGTAATTGTCCAAAGTTTCGAAAAAATCCATGAAAATCGATTTTTCGCATATTTGAAGGTTTTGCCCCAAAAATTAATTCCAAACTAAATTTTCAACATTTTAATAATCTGAGGGCTGATAATAAAAGGTCTGGAGGCCCTTTAATTTCTGCCCGCTCCCACAATTCCTGCTTTAACCGGTGACGAGCAGTAATTGCCCAAAGT
>NW_022596753.1:0-19062 GCF_009176505.1 Sitodiplosis mosellana | reverse complement strand
ATACGTTGGTTCTTATGGCAGACAAGCAGAGATGTTCAAAATTTGTCCAATATTCATCCATTCATCCATCCATCCATCCATCCATAAGTTGATATATCCAGACTTGCCCTCATTTCCAGTTATACGAACTTTTGTACATAGATCCATCCATAAATCCATCCACTCAATATTCATTGAACATCCATTGAAGATCCATCCAACATCCATTGTCCATCCATCCATTCGTCCATCCATCCAATCATCCATCCATAGAATTGAATGGATGGATGGATTTGGGAACTTATGACCGCTAGCCAAAAAAGATAATATAAAAAAAGTATAGGAAAAAAAATCAGCTGTTTTTCGTTTCTGTTTTGTCTTTCTCTCCTTCTTCTTCTCTGATACAAAGGCGACTGCGAATAATATCAACAAATTTAATGAGCTAATTGCGATGAAATGTTTACGTGTGAAATGCGTGTTATAAGACAAGGTTTGTAAAGAAGACTTAAAATTTGTACTTTATGGTAAAAATTTGCCGAATTCATGAGCTATATGCGTGCATACAAAACGATCAAAAATTCAATCTCATAACGAAACATTTGTTACTTGCTCAATTCGATCAGAGAAGAGGTTTTTTTCTTTTGCGGTTGGCGAAACGGTAGTAATGCATCTCGACAAAACAAACACCCGTATTATCAAAACAAAGCAGTAAGTATTTGACTGTTTATTAATTCCATAAGAAAATTGACTCCATAAGGAATGCAGTGCATTAACTTGAAAGAGTTTATTGATAAATTTTTATCAATATATTGCCAAGCCGGCTCAATCTTCGTTCAACTTTTGATTCTTCCACTCTTTGAACTGTACTTTTGGCTATTGGTTTGTCGTTTGTCGATTTTGAAAGAAAAGAATAAACTTCATTACACGAAATGTCCAGTTTTTGAATGTTAGACATTACCCGCGCTTAAAAATAGCCGCCTATTTTCAGTGTGTGAAATATGCAAAGGACACTTGATCATCGATTGCGACAATTGCCGTATTGTTTCAACTCAATAAGTTCATGCGGTCATTTCAACGTCTGTTCTCTTTCTTTCTTTATTTCTCTCTCCCTCTTTATATCTTTCAAAAATACATTGAATGTAAGTATCGCTCGGTATATTGGTTCAATCGTATGACAACTCTTTTGTTTTTCTTTAATGAATACACTTGATCTTGTGAGTGCATTGACCGCTTTATACTTTCGGCCCATATTCTGTTTGTGCACTGCATATTGCTTCGTATGTGTGCTAAGTGTGAGTCACACAATATCGCATACTTACTTTACGCATAAAGGACGACTGGAGCATACCATGAATTCAGTCATGCGTTGCAATAATAAATCGCAAGTTCGAGCATTTTTTTAACGTGAGAAAACTTATTGCTCATTACAATGAATATTTCATCGAGTTCGTTATTGGATATTTCTTTCAATAATAAAAATTTATCAGATTTTAATATTTCTGAAGAGAGTGTAGTAAATGAGACGAATGATCGAGATAATTTAATACACAAATTGATGGAACTCTATTGACGTCATAAATTGACAAAAAATGCCATAGAAGATGTAGCCAAAATGATGAATAGTGTACCGGGTGCAAGAGTAGAAATCCCGACAACAAAATTTGTTTTATTCAGTGAATTTCTTCGGAAAAGTAGACATAAAGTTTTCAAACATCTCTATTGTACCAGCTACAATGAATATAGTGAGTTTCCATACGGCGTACCGGGGAAACCAAATGTGAATTGTGTGGAAAATATTTAGCACTTGATGGCAATTTTTTTGTAAATATCAAAGTTGAGCAACAGTTGCGCGAAATAATCAAAAGGCATTATGATTCTATTATGGCATACAAAGTGAAGTGTTCTCAAGAATCTCACCAGAATATCAGGGACGTATGCGATGGAGAGCTAATAAAATCAAATGCGCAGATGAAGACTAAAGCTACGTGCACATTAACAATTAACACTGATGGTCTTATTGTTCACAGCTCCAGTCAATCGTCTCTTTGCCCCATTTTGTTTACATGTGACTTTTTGCCTCCGGAAATTCGGTTTAAAGAAAAAAATATTGTGATCGGTGGTTTGTTCTACGGAATTAAAAAGCCTGACTACCAGAAATACTTGGATCCAGTTCTGAAAGAATTTGAGATGCTTGGTACCGTTGGATTATTTAAACAGTTCTATTTTCAAGTTTTTTGTCACACATGCATCGTTCGATCTGCCAATTAAATCTTCATTACAGCAAATAGTCCAGTATAACGGCTACTGCTCTTGTTATTATTGTGAGCATCCTGGAGAGAAGACGCAAAAAGGTGTTCGATATACGTCTATTGGAGAATTCCCAGCGCGCAATCACTCAAAAATGATTCGAGCTATTGGAGAGGTCATTAAATCTGGGAAGGGTGCAGGCTTAAAGGTGCAGTCACACGCTATGGCAAACTTCCATATATATGGCACTCACACGATAGTGCAAAATATGGTAAAAATCGCAATGGCAATCTATGGCATACCTCATGACATAGCGAAATATGGCAAATAATCAATGGCAGCCTATTCAGACACAATGGCATTTCTTTCATCCCAAGAGAAACAGCCAATATGTTTATACGCCGTCTATACGCTTAAAATACACTACAATATATATTAGACCGGCCCAAAATTTATCGAGGTCGTGATTTTTGTGGTGCTCAGCGCTTAAATGAAATAGGGCCGTAAAAAAATAAGAATGCTTTTTTCAGAAACCCATTCTGTTCCATAAATAGGCTCCCGCATCGCATATGTTTGAGCACCCTGCTCCCTCAAAAATTCACAAAATGATCCATAGAGCAAAACTGATAGCCAAACTTCGATCCCAATGTATGGTGACATATGTTTGCACGACCCTAGCGAAGACATTGGCAGTATCCGATTTCATCTATCTGCTCTATTTTCCAAAATAGGCCAAATATTTTCTCTGAAAATCGGTCTACTTCAAAATTTGGGGTTGACCACGGATTTTGAAATTACCACCATTTTAAGGTCAGCTTGGCCCAAGATGACGGGAAATGTAAAATAAATAACATTCCCGGCGAGAAATAGTCGAAAAAATTAAATTTCCCTGATGAAAGTACTGGAAAAATGAAAAAATATGAAATTTTCCCATTTTGCACATTTTGCATGAAAAATCACATTTTTTCCATCATTTGGAGGATTTTAACAACTCATTTTCATCTGGGTTTTGATGAAGAATCGATTTTGCGTATCGCACTACCCTCCCAGATTGTCCAAAAAGCGCGTTTTCCTCACCGATGTATTAAAATTGTCACATTTTCAACAAAAAATAGCATTTTCATCCACAAAATTGCCGCTTTTTAGCCTTTTCTTTCATTAAACTTCCATTCTTTGGTCGAAAAAATACCAATTTATAAACATAAAACACCGATTCGACCATCATTTCAGTTTCAAAGTGGGATTTTAGCACCTAAAAATATCTGTTATTTTTTTGCGATATTTCTATCCCATATGAATAAAAATATCCCATAGTAATCTCTGATAATGGAACACCGAGTGTGTCCGAAACGTCGCAACCAGAAATAACTTAACCTTGTGGCGCAATTCATTCACGCGTCAACAGAATTGCTTTTCATTCTCAAATCTAATTCTATTTCAAATTTCAATTTTAATTTAATTCAATATAATTTTATTTAACATCAATCTGCGACTTACAAATTTGCATTTTATTTCAAAATTAAAGGAAATCATTTGAGTCCATCGTTTTGGATGAAATCAAATCCGTCCCAAAAAGTACCAAAATCGTCCTAAAAAATTACAAAATCGACCAAAAAAATAACAAAATCATAGTAAATTAATTACAAAATCGTCCTTAAAAATAACAAAATCGACCCAAAAAATAACAAAATCGTACTAAAATAATTACAAAATCATCCCAAAACCCACACCAAAATCGTCCTAAGAAATAACAAAAACGACCCAAAAAATAAAAAATCGTACTAAAATAATTACAAAATCGTCCCAAAAACATTTCATAAATAATCCCTAGGATAATAATGAGTGGACAAACACTCGTCAATAAACACAATTGGGAAACTGATTCGCAGTTTGGCTCCAAAAAATTGATTGAAATTGCTCATATCGAATCTGGAGCCGAGATATACATCAGAAATAAGAACAACTCAATGACCAAAATTCGTCAACTGATCAATTCGCACGTACGGCAACAGTGTCAATTAGGAATTCGCAACAATTATAGCTGGTCACGTGGGGAGAGTTGTTTGGTCATTCAGCAGAATCCACTCGTCGATTCTAAAATGTTGATGTGGTATCGGGGTCGAATTTTAGAAAACAAATCTCGAACATTCCAAATTTTTTTGTGCGATTACGGCAACAAAGTTGAAGCCAAAGAATCGGAATTAATGCCGATTCCAGACAATTTGGCAAACATCGAAGATTCGGTTTCATTCTGCAGTATGGACATCATCAATATTCAATTTATTGATCGCAACGAGGGCAAGTCATTACTACGCTATTTGATAAAGCAGTACAATCAATTGGCAGCCAGTTACAGTAATTATACAGCCGCAATAACACTTTGGGGAAGCGATTCATCAGGATTAGTTGAATGGAATAATCACTGGGATGATCTAAATGTGTAACTTATGAGTCGCTATATCCGAAAATCAATGCAAACTTTGCCGAGTCGGCATGTCTCTTGGCATGTCTATATTATGAGTACTTTCATGCCATGGTGGTCGTTTTCAGTAAAAGGAATTAGAACATCAGTCTTCTTATAAAAGCAAAAGATATCGATTTTATTTCAATGTATTTGTTGAAAAAGAAAACGTTTCCTTATAGCAGAAGATGTTTTGCTTACATTTCTAACTTAAATTGTACGTGAAAGTTTAAAAAACTTTAATGTAAAGTAAGCCTATGTTTCTTTTTACTGAAATATCGTTTTTCTGCAATAAATCGATCTAATTTTCGAATGTGTTTGAGTTTTAGTCAGTGAATATTTCGCTCACTATTGGACTGCAAAACGATGAAACGAATGAAAATTTAGTTGCGTTTGCCGCGAAAGCTAAAATAAGATATTTTAGGTATTATGTGGAGACGTCACAACAAATTTTCAGCACGAGTTTTTTGGTCTGATTTTGTTATGTTTTGGGACTCTTGCGCTGCAGAAATTTATCTTTGAATCAGGAAGGATTTCATACAAAAAAGGTGACTATTTATTGAAATATCACAATTTTTACCAAAGATCGATATCTTTTGCTTAAACAAGAAGAATGATTCTAATTCCTTTTTAGGCACTACATGAAATGTAGAGTCTATTGATTTAGCCATGTTTTTTCAGATAAAAAATTAAGCCGCACTTTGTGAGCGAACGGGTTGTCCGATTTGCATGTGCTATACATCGTTGGAAAGGTCCTGGTTGTCGGAAGTCCGTAGGGGTATTTTTGGGACCATCTTGGTCCATCATGGTCATGTTAACACGACTTAATACCATTTTCACACATGAATAGTCGATATGGGTATCACATGAAAGGCCTTGGAACGGAGATGAACATGGACATCATCTCCGTCCATCTTGGTCATGTTAACACGACTCAACACTATTTTCACATATGAATAGTCAATATGAGAATCATATGAAAGGCCTTGGAACAGAGATGAACATGGACACCATCTCGGTAATCGTGGTCATGTTAACACGACTCAACACTATTTTCTCATATGAATAGTCAATATGGGTATCATAAGAAAGGCTTTGGAACGGAGATGAACATGGACACCATCTCCGTCCATCATGATCATGTTAACACGACTCAACACTATTTTCTCATATGAATAGTCATTATGGCGTACATTATAATATTCGGTGAGTGCCACTAAAAAAATATCCACACTCATCTAGTGCGTGAGACGTATGGTCACTCATTTGAGACGCGCGCGGATGAGATGAAGCAAAGCGAAAGAGAAGCGGGCAACTCCATACGAACGAACGATATAGCGCGCATACATTTCATCACTCCGTCGTTAGAATACGGACACAAACACAAACACGTAGTACCCATTGACTCTATGTTTTAGTTGCGCGCTTCCCTTCCGCTTTGCTTCATCCCATCCGTATGGGTCTCACTCACTAAATGAGTGACATACAAAAAAGGCATCAATTGCAACTCTACATTTCATCTAGTGCCTTTACATCATAGTTTGTTGTTAACCAACAAACTAAAAATAAAATATATAGAAAAAAATAAGAGCGGAGTGACGCGACCTTGTTATTGATTCCTTTTACTGAAAACGACCACCATGGCATGAAAGTACTCATAATATAGACATGGCAAGAGACATGCCGAGTGTGTGTCCATTCATTATCATCCTAGGGATTATTTATGAAATGTTTTTGGGACGATTTTGTAATTGATTTAGTATGATTTTGTTATTTTTTGGGTCGATTTTGTAATTTTTTGGGTCGATTTGGTAATTTTTTAGGACGATTTTGGTACTTTTTGGAACGTATTTGATTTCATCCCATCGTTTTGACCCATTTTCGATCAAATTAGATCAGCACAGATTCACAATGGTACTTGATAAGTTTGGAGTATTGCGAATAAACTCCAATGCACAGTGTTTACAAAACAATAAGAATATAAGAAAATATTCAATACATTCCCGCTGCTGTAACTCAGCTTCGGATAAAGAACAAAACAAGAATAAAGTGGACAAAATAGGGCAAAGTTAACACAATTGGGGTATTAAAACATTAAACAAATTTCACCACAACTTATAATTTTAGTGATGTTGTTTCAATAGAAAATGCCGCAGCAATTCGCATTCCGCGAAAACTAACAATCAAATGTTACTTGATTCAATAGTACTAGATAAACAAGTTAAAATTGAAACGATGTGAGCTTATTTTTCACATCAATGAACAAAATCACTGGACAAAGACGCAAGGGGGAAATCACTCAAAAGTAATACCAAATAGAAAAGTAATACCTCAGTTATTTCTAGTAATACCTCTGGTATTACTTTTGATATTTCTATGAAAAAAGTAATACCGAAAAAAAGTAATATCCAAGTAATACCAATAATACACCTGGTATTACTTTTGATTTGTACAGAAAGTAATACCAAGTAATACCATTTATGTAAAAGTAATACCTAAGAGTGATTTGCCCCTCGCAAAGACGCCAAACACGATGATGACGTAAAATGTGGTAGGATAGAGTGTTCGCACTCACAGCGGAGTTGTGATCGAACCAAAGATAAGATTCGAATAGAAGTTGATTTAATACATTGGATGATGAAATTGTGTGATAAAATGCATGTAAGAGCTACAAAACAAATTCCAAACTAAACAAAAGTGTAAACATAAACAAATTCCGTAAAAAATTTGTTTTACCCAAGATATCTCGAGTTTCGGACCCAAATATTTCAATTCATTTGGCCCGAAACGAATTGAGCGATTTGATTCAAAACGCAATGATATCTCCACACACAGATTTAGAGGGAAATTCACGATACTTGTAATTCAAAATAATATTTCGAATATTTCATCACGATAAATTTCATGTACAAGCGTTTGTACGCAATTGAGTTTAATTAAACAGATAAATGTATTACGAAAAGAATTTTAAGCGCTCAAATCAACCGAACATTGATTGATGTGCATCAATCCATAAAATGAAATCTGTTTTAATAATTATGCAAAATATGTTATGCATTCGGAAGTAATGATACAGATTGAGAACGTTGAAACCATATTAAAGTGACTTGCATGTTTTATGAGAAATCAAAACCCAAAAGAAATGAGAAAATGTTTTCCATGAGATTTAAATTGTAACAAAATTAAACGCAATGACGCAAATCTGTTGGAAGACCATTTGGTCATTCCAAGGTTCCAATTTGTTTGGAATTTTAAATTCAAAAAAAATAAAAATTTCGTGCACAACAAAATAATTTCACTCCGCCCTAATGCGGATAGAATTGGTCCAGATTCATCTAAATTGAATCCGCCACTTGTCTCGATCCAAATTGTATTATTCGAAAATGAAGAAAATAGCTGTTACTGTATACGCAATGATAACATTTCTCGAAATTGTTCTGAAATAAATTTCGTTCATCACTAATGACTTTAGTGAATGTTATCGTATCATTTCGAATTTTATGCCAATCCACCCGTAATGATGGAAACGGAAAAATATAGTCGATAGATTTTCGTTCCGCACTATTGTATATGTCGTTGGCTAAAATCAACTTATGATAATGGATTTTAAAAAAAATCGTTCAGAAAAACAAAATATTTTTTTTTTCGTTCCGCCCTAATGCGTATATCGGTGTATTAGATCAAAGTGTCATGTATCAATAATTAATGAACTTTATCACAGTAAATTCAACGGAAAATAAAATTGGTATCAAAAAAAAATTATTCAAAGTCAACATAAGTAATGAAATTCATGCAAAAATCACAATATGGAGTGAACACTCATTTGAAAGTAAAAAAAAAAGTCGAAAGAATTCCCATGTGTCCCACATTAATAAAAAATAAAAGAAAAGTATTTGCTCACTTTCCATGTGTCCAAAAAAAAATAAAGTTCACCCAACACCAATGTGTTTGAAAGAAAAATTTTTTTCGTTCGGTACTAATGTGTGTACCCAAAAAATTTGTAAAAATGAAATTTCGCTCGATCCTATTGTTCCAAAAAAAAATTAAAGAATTTTTTTTTCGCTCGGTACTATCGCGTTCAAAAAAAAATCTATATAAAAAATTCGCTTCACCCCAGGGTCCCGAAATTTGACACCGGTACAAAATAATAATCGCGAGTCGACGGTTTTACATGTGAATTTTCACAAGAGAATACAACCAACACCAGTCGCCGTATTCTCTTTCTTAAACTAAGTAATTTTTATACGTCGTATTAAATAGGTACGTGACTTTGTGCATAACATTGCAAAGTTTGCATCTTTTTTTGGCTCATTCGAAAAAACATTGAATGTAAGTTTTTGCCATTTGGTAGAGTCAAACAATTTTGACCGCGGTCTCGTGTTACTTTAAAAAAAATTCATTTAGCAATTCAATTTCCTTCTAAAAAAAATCGAACTAATTCTCATTTTGTATCAAAATCTGATTACTAAATGCTTAATTTTCATAACACAGCAAAAATTGTATTTCGCTGAATGTTTCGTACCAGAACGTGGTGTACTATGTACCGCAAAAAATAAATTTTCAGAAACGCAACACTAAAAAATATAACTCCATTGTAAATTGCTACTTTTGCTTATTTCTATGCTACATTTAATATCCTACTGCTAACAATGCTTATGTCTTTAATTTGGCCCCTAGCGACATATTTACTCGCCTGCATACCGTAGAGAACATTTATGTATTTCTCCTTTTGTTCTGCGTGCACACACGTTGTTCCTTCTGGTCGTATGTTTTTCTCGATCCGTACTTTAAGCACCCGTTTTTTGCTATCTTCACTAACGATCCGGTTACTTCTCTTTAATCTACGTTTCTGCTTCTGTTTCATCTTTTTTTTCGCTTTTGCTCGCTGTGTTCACTTTGTCTTTTCATACTATAAATGTTCAGATTTTACTTTTGCTATCATTTGTCTCTCTTTTATACACTGTTTGCACCGTTTTGTACTGCAATGCGGCGTATGCTGAACTGAATAGCTTGTTCAGTCGTAGATAAGTTTTACTGCCATCAATAAGATTAACAAAACCACAATTACAATTTATGCGATGATCGAATATTGCAAATTTTTCTTTTTGGAAATTTCGCCTTTTGGTTTTGTTGATTCTATCGCTCTTAAAATTGTTTCACTTATTTGATGGTGTTCAATGCTAAAATTTGGCTATCACTTTGAACATTTCAATTTTGCTTTTTATACAGAAACGCGATAAAAGAAAACTGCCGGCTCTACTCGCCATATTACATATAATAGTTACGCTTACTATTGATTAATTAATAATGTTGGGCCACCTGAGGCCAGAGGCACTCAGGTGGCTGATGCGACGTATGTATGAATGAAAACAAAGGAGGTCTATGCTTGGTGACTGCTGGTCAAAGACTGACTTTAATAGTGTACTTGTGCTCACGACATAGGCTGCGCATAACGGTATAATTGCAGCGTCAGCCTGCACGTGTAAAATGTGCAACGTGCTTAGCTTCGTTATATTAATGTGAATAAAAAAAAAGTTACGAAAAAAAAGAGAAGAAGTTAGAATACTGAGTTAATGAGCAACGGCGACTAAACATCGCATATATGGATTTTGGTTGAACGCGTCGAATAACAGCTATTGACTTGTCGTTACTCGCAACCGAAAAAAATATTTTTCATCGTAAATTTAAAATAAAACCAACCTTGGATGGATTTTTCTCTTTTGATTGTTTAGGATCGGAATCCATTTTTGACGGCAAAAAGGCAGCGGGAAGGATGCAAACAACCGTAAATTGTCTGTAACAAATAATAAAACACATCAGAATTGAGTAAAATTATTTTTTTTTTTGCCGAAATTAGATGAATGTTTATAATTTCGACTTTATATGCGGGAAAAGCCCATTAAAATTTATAAACACTTTATTCTCTCACCAAGACTTGGAATTATGAAATAACTACTATCGGCCATTTTCCATACAAAATTGACATTTTCGAACAGAATTTCAAAAATTTCAAGAAATATGGATTTTGGACCAAATTTATGGGCAAGTAGGTGTTTAATTGTTTGCAAACCCTCAATATTTTTGCAAAATAATATCAGTTTGCCTTGACCGAAACAATAAAATTGGCTTTTTGGGTAATTTCTTATAAAAAAGTATCGATTATGAACAAAATTTCAAAATAATGTCGATTTCAGAACATAGTGATGAGGGATCAGGTGTTGAGTTGTTCAAGTTCTCCCATTATTTTCATAAAAAAATGGCAGTTTGCATTCATCAAAACCCTGAAAAATGTCTTCTTAAGTAAGTGATTTTTCATACAAAAGTGTCATTTTTCAAGGTTTTTCAGGTCCTCAGTCGGAGGCTTATGGTACGAAATTGGTAAATCAGAATGGGCTCAAAATCAATCTGAAGCTTTGTCTCGACATGCCAACACTTTTGGCTTTTATAGATCTCAATTATCTTGTAAATTTTTTGGGATTTCCGGCGAACATAAAATGCGAACGCGGACACGGACGCGAACGCGGACGACACCATACGTACATCGCAATTTTAAGCATTATTCATAGTAAACAAAGTATTTTTGAATGCAGATAGGTCTTGATCGATAGGATTTGTTCCCATCTACATTGCCTAGTGTACAGATATGTGCTTTTTGAAGTTTGGCGTGACGTTATAGTGGTCCGAAAGAGGAGATGTCATGAAATTTTGGCTAGTAAAACCAATACTTTTCCATACAAACAAAGTTTGCGGAAAAGTAAAAGACAAGACGATGTTCCGAGCTCGCAGGAGTTTTGGTACCACGCCTTCTGCGATGTAAATGTTGATCATCTCAATCAAATCAGTATCAGCATTTTCCGTGAAACTTGCTTTGAAACCGTCGCTGTCTAACATTCTAGTCCTGATAATGCTTATGAATACATCAAGTGCGGTTGTATTTTCAATTAAAATGGATCCTCTAGATCGTCTCAAATGACCATTTGGCATCATTGCAAATTTAATTGTCTTAATTTTTTCAGGGTTTGTACAGCTTGACGAGCTTTATCGATTGGGAGTATTAGTCATCTGATCTGAGTGGGTCCACCCATACCAGAAATCGGTTCCAAAGTTTGGATCAGTGCTAGCCATCCGGCGCCCGGAGTTTTTATCAATTTTTTTTCGTTCTTTTTACCGGATTCCAAGAGCCCTACACGATGGTATAGTCGGCCAAAATAGGCCGGTACCAAAATTTGCATGTTCTTGTTAACACAAATGAGAGATCGGACAGAATTTTCACGTTTTTGCCCGATTTTTCGACCAGTTACGATACCCAGACCAGCATAAAAATTAATTTTACGTCGAAATAATAGGGACACCTCCACACCAGAACACATGGTTTAGTTCATTTTCTATGTGAAAATATCATTTGAAAGTGAACAGTGCCGAAATATCTTCGAATGATCGAATTGTGCATACAAAATCGCTTATATGACACACTAAACTCACTTCCAACGACTTATGGCTGGTTCATATCCACCTAATTTCCGACGAACAATCGATTTAGAGCACCACTGATGCAATCTGATCAGCCTAGGGTATCTAAAAATGCCTTTGTTTCGACCAATGTTTTCAACTCGCAATATTTCGTAGTGAAAATTTCAATTTTGTACCAAAATATGCATTTTTTGATGTTTCTATCATAAAAATAATGAGATTTACGAACAAAAGAACATTATTTTGTTTATCTTTTTGCTTTTAAGTGGGCATTTTTATGCGAAAACTCCTTTAAAATTCACATTTGGTTCGAATACACCGAATATGTATTTTGTTGGAAACATTGTGACTTTTGGTTTGAACGAAATTACTTTTCCGCAAACTTTGTTTGTATGAAAAGTATTGGTTTTACTAGCCAAAATTTCATGACATCTCCTCTTTCGGACCACTATAACGTCACGCCAAACTTCAAAAAGCACATATCTGTACACTAGGCAATGTAGATGGGATGAAATCCTATCGATCAAGACCTATCTGCCTCCAAAAACATGTTGTTTACTATGAAAAATGTGTAAAATAGCGATGTTCGCATGGCGTCGTCCGCGTCCGCGTTCGCGTTTTTTGTTCGCCGATTATCTCAAAAAGTTGACAAGATAATTGAGATCTGTAAAAGCCAAGAGTTTTGGCATGTCGAGACAAAGCTTCGGATTGATTTTGAGCCCATTCTGATTTACCAATTTCGTACCATAAGCCTCCGACTGAGGACCTGAAAAACCTTGAAAAATGATAATTTTGTAAGGGAAGTACCCGAAAAAAGCATTTTTTTGGGTTTTGATCAAGGCAAACTGTCATTTTTTGCAAAAATAATGGGAGTCTGTGAACAGACGAACACCTACTTGCCCATAAATTTGGTCCAAAATCGACATTTCTTGAAATTTTCCTCGAAAAATAGACTTTTGTATAAAAAATCACTCAGAAAGCCATTTTTTAGGGTTTTGGTCAAAGCAAACTGATATTTTTTTTGCAAAAATAATGGGAGCCTTCAAACAACCGAGCACCTACTTGCCCATAAATTTGGTCCGAAATCAACATTTCTTGAAATTTTTGAAATTTTGTTCGAAAATGACACTTTTGTATGAAAAATGGTCGAAATAGTTATATTTTAAGGTCAAAAATGCTATGAAAAAAGGGACCATTGAAATTTTGGTTAAATACGGGAGGTAAACTAAATTGCTGCGGAGTGGAAAAGTTTGGATTACGTATGTAATTCGTTTTATATAATTTTAAAAAATGCGCACCTCAGTTCAAATTTGCTATTGCCCTATTGCTAACTATTTGTATATGTTTGTGTATGTTCTATTAATTTCGTGACACGTGATGAAATTCATCGCTGCACGCAGAAACTCTTTATTTGTAATTTCAAACAATCAAACGGCGATGCTGATTGGTTTAAATTTGATGGCAAGCGAACGATCGAGAATACAGAATGAGGAGAAAATTCCAAGAAGTACAAACCGACGCGCACATGGGCATGCTGTTTGGCCGTTCGAATTTGGCGATGCTGCATAAATGAAGCACATGCGAGTGAGATAGCATGCACATTTTAGCGCCAAAAGAAGCGAATGTCACAAGCACTGATTTCGTTCTCTGTACGAACGTCATTCGGCAGCAATCACTCACATGAGGCGGTCCAGCTTGGAGCTCTGCTAAAATATAATTTTTCCCCAGCCGCTATTTATAATAATTATTGTAACATTTTTTTATTGCGGAAAAGTGTTTGGTTTTTGAATCATTTGCAAACATGGGTAAAATTAAAAAGGCTAAAAAAAGTAAAAGTGATAGAAACTACTGTGACAATCCATACAATGATCATGGACAATTTGCACGAAAAGACAATTTGAAAACAAACTTTACTGACAACTACATCAAAAAGGCTGAAAAATTGGGAATTAATCTTAATGGCAATTCATGTCTTTGTGAGACATGTTATAGAAAAATAAATAAAGCAATTATGTCCGCTTCAAGCACAGTTCAATCAAAACCCGAAGCGACTAGCTCTGAATTGGCAACATCTCGAACAAGAAAAACATCTGCGACAACGGCTCCCGACAAACGCAAATTGGAAGATATTGATTCGTCTAATTCGGAAACAAATTCATCAGATTCTGGTTCACACTACGATGAATACATTAAAAAAGAAATGCCATTCATCGTCGACAAATTGAACGAAGTTTTCGGGAACTGACGTCACTTCAATTGATAAGTCAAAACTCCGATCGAAGAAATATTCGCAAAGCAAGTTAAACGAAATAATCGCATTTTTGTCGGCACATATATTCAAGGTCTTCAATCCCGCCACCGATCCGGAGGAAATGGTAGCAATTGAAAAAGAAGTTTGAAAGCGTCGAAAGTCGAAATGAACAAATCAAAGTATTATCTATGCTTCCGAAATCGTGGAAGCCATCCCGAATTCAAGAAGAATTCAAGGTGCCAGAACATATGGCAAAGCAAGTCAAAGACATTGTCGAAAAGAATAATACTATTCTTTGTGGTCCCGAAAAGAAGCTCGGTTCGAGAAAATTGGACGATGAAACAATACGTGCCGTTCAATTATTTTACACCGAAGAAATAAGTCGTGTTTGTCCAGGCATGCGTGCTTATGTCACAGTCGACGAAAATAGAAAAAAAGAGACAAAACCACGACAACTCATATATAAACAACGGGCGCTCCGCACGTTATGTGTGCGTTATGGTTAGGCGTACACACATTTACATCAACGTGAAAGGAGTGAGGCGATACAACACATAGCGCGATACACATCGCTCGATCTACGTCACCAATACTCCAATACTTCGACGTAAGACGACCGTAGACTCACTTCGATGTATTGGTGTCGTTGAACGAGCGTTGTGTGTCGCGGTATGTGATATTTCGGCTCACTCCTTTTACGTTAACGCAAATGTGTGTACGCCTAAACCGTCGCGCGGTTTGAGCGCTCGGAGTCGGCGTGTGTGTATTAATATAAGAACAGCCACACTTCACGCTCACACACTATCACACTCTCACACCGTTTCCAAAAGCTGAAACCGCTCGAATGTGATGTGCGGCTATACACAACGACTCAAAGTACCGAAACCGAATGAAGCAACGAGCTGAAACGTATTAAACTGTGTAAATACGTCCACTTCAAGTTATTTTTGTGAAAAAAGAATACAAAAAAATGTCCAAAATATCGGACTTTTTCACAGTAACAAAAACTGTAAAGCGACAAGATATAAATTTAAATGAAAGTCCGAAAACAACACACGATCGTTTCTACAGTAATGCTCTATTTGAGCAAATGAAAACATGCAATGAACAATATTCTGTTGAAAAAACGAATTTGAAACTTCAAATCAGTGAACTACAATCAAAAGTCAAGAAAATAAACAAAGCAATCGAAACGGCACGCGATATTATTCGTGAAAAAGACAAGATTATTACAGAACAAGACAAGAAACTATCCCTGCAACATTCACCGTTACAACCAACGACACCTGACTCATCTACTTTGCCCAAACCCATGTTCCAATAACTTAGTGATATGTTCGACAACGATCAATTAATCAAGGGTGGAACGAAAAACGTCATAAAATTTACAACAATTAGAATAAATTTCACAAAAATCGGAATAAATTTTACAATTCAAGTCATAAAAAATGTTACAGAATTATCATAAATTTACACAAAAATCGAAATAAAATCATACAAATGTTGTCATAAAATTCATCATTTTATGACAATTTTTGGGTAAATTTATGATAGTTTTAGGAGTAGTATTTATACCTATTTTCGTAAACTTTTATTTCGTTTTTTGTTTTTTTTTATTTACGTTTTTGTAGATAATGCCCACTCCAATTCTCATCATTATTTATTAAATCCCAAAAATATCAGAATAAATGCGGTTGCGATTACGATTACGATTACAATTGCGATTGCGATTTGAAATTTTTATTTTGCAAATTGTTCTTTATTTATTTGTCGTTGTTTTTTTCTATTACAATTTTGTTATATGTAATGATGTGTTATTATTGACTAAGAAAGGTAAGGGAAAAAAGTGTATTTATGACGTGGTCGATGCACGCTGTTGTCTTCAGTTGCGTTTGGTTCTTTTGAATGGGATTTCGGCATCAAACGTCTTCGGCACGAAGTTCTTCGATGCCACGTTGAGATCGGCAGGTATTTCGTATTTTTGGCCATCGGGTGTGGGATTGATGCCGTAGCGATGGATCTGGCCACCACTATAAACGTCTAACGTCAACGATACGCATGCGTCAAAAATCAAAACGATTGGCGTGTTGTGTTCAAAAACATTCACCATGTGTGACTGATCTAAAACCCGGGAGCTGTTGGCGGCTACCAATGTTCGGTCGTGTGATGTCATCAAGACGAGACGTTCAGTGAATGTTCTATCCTCTCGAACTGCGATTGGAATGCGAATGCGCGTAAATCCGACCGTCTTTAGCACGAGTTGCCGAGGCGATGTAAATTTGAAATGAGCATCGGTCATGCTGGATAAGAGTTCCGCCCCAGCCTGAGCGTTCACGAATGCGCCATACGAAAGATAACGAATTGGACGCGGTGATGAAATTGTCACGCGTACGGCCGATGCTTTCACATACATGTCCGTATATTTTTCGCTTTGGAACCATTTTTTGACTGTGCAGTTTTCGGCGTGATCGGCAGAAACTTGTGCTGCTGCATGGCACTCGAAACATCTTTCCCATATGCGATAGCAGTGATCACCATGATGAGCTCCGTAGCAAACCAGACAGTCGACGCGTTCTTGAACTTCGCGGCTCAAGAATTCCTGTAGAGGATCGTTTACCTGGATTATCAAAAAAAATGTTTATTCGCATCTCTGTTCGCATCGCAATATTGCTTCAGTACGTTTTACCTTAGCCAAAACCAATTGATTGTTTGGTTGGCGGTTGACGTCTTGCATTGCGGATGACGATGCGCTTATATCCAGTGCTGGTGGAATCACAAACTTCTTCGTTGAATTGTCGTAACGCAACTCATATCGCTTTGCCAATTCACCGGGCGGTATAGCCATGACATCGAAAACCAAGTTGTCTGTCGATGATACGCCCACAATTAATGTGGTTTTCCATTGATGACTTTTTGCGGCATCAGTTCGCTCGAATGGCTCATCGACATCGGCAGCAACAATGAATCGTTCGTATGATGCCAAAAGCATCAACTTCACCTTGAATTGCGAGTTTTCCTTTACGACAAGCGCAATGCGAACCGGTGCGAATGTTCTTGTGAGCACGGCAAAATCGTTTTCGTTTTGGAAACGGATGAGTATTCCGGTTTCTGGCGAATGGAATTCTGCTCCATCTGAGGGCTTTTGCCAGTTGCCACCATGGAGAAATCGGAAGGGACCATTGCAAGCAATGATCATACGTTGCACAGGCGGTGTTGCGTAAACGTCAGGGAATGGTCGGTACAACCACGTTTTTTTGCCACATATAGCCAGGTGGTCTGAGTAATGCTTTATAAATGCATGGCAGTCCGAACAGTTTTGAGGTTTTCTGTCCGGACATTCGATTGTCGGATGAGACCCCAAACAAATACCGCAATCCAAATCCATTTTCGGTTTGCTGTTTTTTCAAAACAAATGTTACAAAAAGTTTTAATTTATTTTGCAAACAACTGTACATAAAACGTATGTACTCAACTCACCACATCAGAAAATGATACCCGTCTGATTAAATATCGCAGCGCAGTCGTATTCGTATTCGTATACAGGCAAAATCGATCAACAAAAACTGAAAAATGTTCCAATGAAATAAGTGTTTGATACGTTTACAAATGTTTATTATTGAGGTTATGTCAAAGAACACCTAAACTGAATTTACTGCACACAACATCTCTTTTATGCAAATAGAAATTCGTACACGAACGTTATAATTTTTTCAAACCATTGCGCACAACCTAATTATATAATTGTGCAAAAAAATTCGAAACGATAGAACTTACTTGGTTTGGTTTGGTTTGGTTTTGGTTTGGTTTGGTTTGGTTTGGTGCGATGCCAAAGGGTTCTTATGAGACACGGCTCCTGTGGACTTCGAAAAACGCAATTTCGTCGCGCAATCGCAATGTATTCGGCAATTTTTTTATTTAGTTGAAAACCGCAGAAATAGCCAAAAGAAATTATACAACAAATAACTGGAAAACAACTCAAATTGAAACTCGAATGAAAATGAAAAATCAAACTCGTTCTTTATTCACGTTCACTACTGATATGTCAAATTATCAATTTGAGACATCATTTGTTGGATTGTACTAAAAGACTAAATTCTTGGGGTATGTTCAGAACGATGCATACCATCTTTATGGGCGAATACATTTTGACATTTCAATCGTCCCATCGATATTGTAAATGTCGTGTAAACGTTCCCACCGTTCGTAATATAAGGAAAGCATTTTAATTTTAGAAAATTCACGCAGCGCATACGGATTTAATATTTTTCGACCAAAATGGAAACACGTGCGCAACGCAAACAGCGAAAAAACGCAACTGCATGTCAATCAACTAATAAACGTGAATTGATAGTCGTTCTTAAAAGACTTTCGAAAGAAGAGTTACAAATTCATGGTGTAAGTATTGATTGTTTTCATTACGATGGTTTCGGTACTGATGATTTGATTTATTTAAGATACAAGTTTCAGGAACACGAACTTATACAAATCAAGCAGATACGAATACACCTCAACGCAAGCGCAACAAAGAAGTCGAATCGATCACGCAACGCGAAAAGGTTAAATGTCAAAAATCAACAAAAATTGAAACATCATCGGGATCGAACAAACGCAAACGTAACGAAGGAGCTGGAAAAAGTAGTGACACAAAAAAAAA
>NW_022596752.1:0-19585 GCF_009176505.1 Sitodiplosis mosellana | reverse complement strand
AGTTTTGGAATGGAAATGTTGTGAAGAGTTGTGTATCGAGTGTTTCGATCCAACCGATTGCAATGCCATAAAGCGAGTTTCAATATACGAAAGAAAACTCGGCAGAGATTGCAATTCTCTTACATCAGAGAGCTGACATTCGTAGTGGATCATAGTCGAAGAATCTAACTTTTTTGACAAAATGTGACATAGGAAAAAATCGAGAAATTCAGAGTTCGAGATTCCCAAATTTTTTACGGACATCAATGATTCATAAACCGTGTCGTGCATTGTTTTCAACATTTCTGAATTTTCATCTCTCATTTTTGGTAGGTACAAAATATTATCGATTAAATCTCCTACCAATTCTCTCTTGTTATCGTATCTTTTTCTAAGCAATGCATAACATGGATCATAGTTTTCTGGGTACGGATCCAAATGGTTTATAATCATCGATGCCTTGCCCTTTATGCAAGTTTTCAAATATTCAACTTTCGTGCCTTTGTCAACTCGTTCATTGTTATGAACCATTTTATCGAACATCGCGATGAAACTTTTCCATTCGGATTTATTTCCAGAAAATTCGGGTAATTTCAATTGTGGCAACGAAAATTGATTTTTTGAGTTATCAATGGATTTCGATTTCGACGAATGGGAAACAAACAAAAAATCATTAAGCTTACCGGTTATATTCATATAGCGCTGCAACATAACGTTGTAACTGAAGCAAATCGGTTTGTTGGATGTTTTGTATGAAAACACCAATTTTCGAAGCTCGTTCCAGGTGAATGCGAGATTGTCGAGATAGGCTTGCACGGTTCCTCGTTTCGATTGTTCATGTAGATCTCTTGCTGCCACCATCATATCGGCGAATTCGTTGTATTAAAGTTGAAGAATGTCAGTCAAATTAGTTTGTTGCACAGCGGATATGGTTTGAATACCGCTGACACTTGATGATGAGCCAAACAAATTGTCATTTGGCGTTCCATTGTTCTGATTATCAACGCGCTGGGTGTGTTCGTTTCCGTTAACTGATGAATCATCTGCGATGGAATTGCGATTAGTTTCATCCTTCTGCTCGTTTTCTTCATTTGAATGAACCGGAGGACTTATGCCCACGCCGGAGTTCGTCATGGTTGCTAAGGCGCTTGTTGGTTTGGTTAAATTATTCACGTCGGGTACAACAAATTCAGCGTTCGATTCATTTATCGTGCTATTCAGCTCGTCGTCACTTATGTTGAAAATATCTACTGCAGGTGTTGTTGTCTTTTCCGCACTTTTTTCTTTGTTCCAAAGATCTTCAATTGGATTTTGTTTGGAACCACTTGCGCCCAAAGCAAGATGGGCGGCTTCGAATGATTTCAATCTTTCATTTATGTTAATCATAGTTTTCTCGTAAATTTTTTTGATTGTATCGTACGATTTAAGCTTGAAATATGGTTGCTGATCAGTCGCGAAAGGCACAAGCTTCTCATGATTACCTTTTATAACGCGGAAGAGGTCATCGAATGTTTCGACCTTATCGAGAAGATAGCGCTTCGTTTTTCTGTCAGGAGAATCCTTGTTGTAGTTTTGTATGAAACGGTCTAATTCCTCAATTTCAGTTTTTTGAGCCAGCAGAAGCTCAGTTCTCGTCTTTGAATCCATTTCACACGGAATACACACCACAATGCACGATTTAACTCAAATATGTTCGAAGATCTGTTCGAAGATTTCGCTTTCTTGTATGCTGTTTTTTTTTATGTTTTGATCTTTTATGCTATAAAGCATTTTCTAATGTCGGCGCACTATTGTTTTTGCTATAAAGCGATTACTATGTCGGCGCACTATTGTTCTTGCTATAAAGCAGTCGAAGGACCAAATGTTGAGTTGCAAATGTTAAAGTCAATTAAACACATGTATTTTAACCAACAGCATAACGTCAACTAAAACTCTTTCTTTATTGGTTCCCCTTATATATCTATACAATGTTCATTTTAGTAATTTTGATTTTATGTAACGCGGTCAAGGGGGAAAGTACTAGATTTGTATGATTCAAATAATGCAATCTAGTACAAAAATAATCTCAAATAATCCTTCGGAATTCTCAATAATTGTCCATAGATGAACATATATAAATTTAAGTTTACACTTCTTCATTCAATTTGCATCAACAAAATACTTATTTATGTTTAATGCACGTTCTATTTCAAGTACACTTTTATTTATTTGTTTATGTTCTATTCAAGTGTGTCTTTTATTTATGCTTAGTGCACGTTATAATATTGAGACGTTTGTTATGCACATTTTCAAGTTCAATTTAAATGCACAATCAGCAAATATGGAAACATATATATATGGTAATTAAGCATAGTAGAGTCAGTATCAATTCAACCATTGTACCATCAGTGTTAATAGAGTGAATCATTAAGATTGAAAATATATACGTTTTGTTATTACTACAAAACATTTGGTCCTTCGAAAAAATTAAGAACGCGGTTCTAAAAAGTCTTTAAATTCTACTGGCCAGGGAATTTAAGATTTAAAGCAAAGTACTCGACATAGAGTTAATAGTCTCACCAAAGAGAATCAGTGTACACAAAAAAGTAATCACTCGACATAGAGTGAAAATTACAATTCAATTACTCGGCTAAGAGTGAAACTTACAAGTCCATTGCACCACTAAGTGTGTTGAAATATAGACCAAACACTCGACAAAGAGTCAAATTCCACTCGACAAGAATTTTTTTCAACAAAAAAAAGAATACAATGGCAAACATGGAAGAGAGCCAGCAAAGACATCAAGTACAAGAAGAAACAGCTAAAGAAATTGAAAAGCTGTACAAAAACTACAAAAAAGAATCGAGACGCAATTTAAAAAATATAGAACGGTTACAAAACTGGTCTAGCCGTTTAAGCGATCTATGGAACAAATTTCAAGACGGACATTCGGAAATGGTCAACGAACGAAGTTTTTTGGAAAGTGAATATTTTAAAGAAAGAAAATTTGAGGGCATCAAGTTAAAATACGAAGATATGCATTCAAACATACGAATGCGATTGGGTCTTGAAAATTTGGCAGAAACTGATAGCGAAAATCAGGAAGAAGAAGACAATGAATATGTTGCAAATGACGATCAAGACAATCATACAATCGCATCAGAAGAATCCAATGGAAACAACGCAGCGGATAACATGATTGACAATATCGAATTTAAAACGCCAAGGGGAGTACGATTTCCGCGATTTTCGAGTTTTATTAACCAACACGATGAATTAACAAGCAAAGCCCAAGAAACAGTTGAACGTTTCAATAGTAAGGCAAAATTATTTGCTAGAGAATTGGATACAATTGAGGGCTATGCAGCGGATGGATATTTTGTTCGCGCTAGGCTTGCAATTAAAGACATCGAAAAATTGCGGAATGACCTTAGCGATTACATTGAAGAAGTGTGCTTCATCATTGGTAATGAAGCAAAAGAATACGAGGAAATTTACGATGTGCTAGTTTTGAGATATCGCCAAGCGATGGAGAAAGCCAACTCACGAGACAGAAGTGATATACACACATGTCACTAAAATTAAAGCCAATTGAAATTCCATATTTCAATGGCGCAACAAAAACATGGCCAACATTCAGCGGACTATTCAAATCAATGATCATCCAGAATAATTCTTTGTCTGAGTGCGAAAAAATGCAATATTTGAAAACAACGGTAAAAGGAGAGGCTGCAAATTTAATTGCAAATTTGGGAATAATGGACAACAAATTTGAAGCAGCTTGGAACATACTAGTTGAAGCATACGAAAATAAACGGGTAATAAGAGAAACCCACTTGGAATTGTTATTGAAAATTCCTGAAATGCGATTTGAATCAGAAAGAGAATTACGCGAGTACTACAACAAAGGAAAAGAGTGCATCGAATTACTGAATGAAACACCTGGAGAGCAGATTCTATTATATTTGTAAATGAAAAAGCTTCCAATCGAAACCCGTAAAATCTATGAACAATCACGAGAAAATCCAGCGGAAGAACAAAAACTTTCGGAATATTTCGAATTTCTACGTAAAAGGTGTCAAGTGCTGCAAGCTGTGGAAGGCAATCACAAGAAAATTGACAAAAAAATAAAAGAAAAGTGCGTGCATTGCAATGAAGATCATGCAATTTTCATGTGTACTAAATTCAAAGCATTATCGATAAATGAGCGCCGTGAAATAGTGAAACAAAAATCACTTTGTTTATTATGCTTAAGGGGTTCGCCTAAACATACCGCACTTGAATGTAAATTCAAAAAAATGTGTCCACAGTGCAATAGACGTCACAACGGTTTGTTACATTTTAACGAAAATGAAAAAAGTGAAAAGAAATTTGAGAAGCCAGCACAGCACCAACAGAAAAAATCTTACGTAGCAACAGCAAACAACAACGAAATCACATGTGCAACAGCACATGATGAATGTAATTTCAACACGTTACTAGCAACAGCTTTAATTCGTGCAAAAATATTGGATGGATGGTCAGAAACAATTCGCGTACTCATAGACCAGGGGTCATTGACGTCTTTCATTGGTGAAAAAATGGTAAAACGCCTTAATTTAAAAATAACCAAGAATAACATTAATATAAGCGGAATTGCTGGCAGTGTGGAAGCATCAAAGGGTACAGTTTCGATTCGAATCGGTTCACGATACCCCACATCGTTCACAGCAGAGGTAACAGCAATTGTATTAAAGAAATTGACTACATTATTACCGAATAATAATGTCGAAAAATCATTTGTGGATACAAATGAATTGATAATGGCTGATCCAGATTTTAATAAATCAAATACCATCGATATGATTCTTGGAGCGGACGTTTACAGCAGGATTATTCTAAGTGGGCTAATAAAAGCAGATGATAAGTCATATGTTTTACAAGAGACGGAACTTGGCTGGATTATTTCTGGTATAGTGAGCAAAAAAAGGCAAGAATTAAATCAAACATTTTGTATGACAGCCAGTGTAAATGAAATCGATGAAAAACTTCAACGATTTTGGAAAATAGAGGAAATATCTGAAGAAGAAATACTGACACCAGATGAACAAAGTTGCGTTGAGCACTTTAACAACACCATTAGAAGAGACAAAGATGGAGCATACGTGGCATCGTTGCCATTTCGGGGCGATCCAGCGACATTATTGGGTGATTCAAGAAGAATGGCGATGGCACAACTTTTTCAAATGGAGAAAAAATTCGAAAAGTACCCTGAGTTGAAGAAAGCATACGTCGCCTATATAAATGAACTAATCGAAAGAGGGTACATGGTGAGATGCGTGCATGATAGCAGCAAGCCACAATGCTACCTACCGCATCACCCAGTACAAAAAGACAGCACTACGACTCAAGTGAGACCAGTATTTGATGCTAGTAGGAAGACATCAAACGGGATTGCATTAAACGATTTATTGAGACCCGGTCCAAAATTACAGGATGATCTATTCAATATTCTGGTCCGTTTTCGTACGCACGAAGTGGGTTTCACGGCGGACATAGAAAAAATGTATTTACACGTTAAGCTAGATGAGGATGATCAGCAGTATCAGAAAATATTATGGAGAAGTGACACCGACGAACCAATTGGGGATTATTGTCTAACAACGGTCACTTTCGGCGTAAATATTTCACCATTTCTCGCGGTTGCCACGGTGCAATATCACGCCAGAAGCGAATTGAAAAAATATCCAGAGGCTAGCAACATCATATTAAAAGATTCTTATATGGATGATGTTAGTAGCGGATGCGATTCTACGGAAGAAGCCATACGGGTAAGAAGGGATATAACCAATGTACTAGATCGGGGTGGATTCCCACTAAGGAAGTGGGCATCGAACAGCAAACATCTTCTGAGTAGCATTCCAAACGAGGAAAAAGAAATGGAGTACAAAACCATAAATGGATACCAATATGTATCAACACTTGGATTAAGGTGGTTTTTCGAGGGTGATAAACTCGGTTTTAAAACAAGAATCGAACGGAATGCAACAAATTTAACAAAAAGATCACTGTTGTCCCAAATCACAACGATTTATGACCCATTGGGTTTATTATCGCCAATTACAATTTACAATAAAATCATAATGCAAGATATTTGGCGAGAACAGCTGGATTGGGATGACGCAGTTAGCAATGAAACGGCAGAGAAATGGAAGGCGTTTACGGAGCAATTGGCCTGTATCGATCAAATTAAACCACGTCGTTGGCTGCAATGCACACCTGGAGCAAAAACAGAGTTACACGGGTTTGCAGATGCCAGCGAGTCGGCAATGAGCGCAGGCATTTACATGAAGGTGATTGATAACGGTAAGATCCATGTAAATTTAGTAGCAGCAAAGACAAAAGTAGCACCAATCAAAAAAATTACCATACCAAAGTTAGAGCTAAGTGCAGCTGTATTGTTGACGAAGCTCATGAAAGCAGTCACTGAATAGAGAAATCGCTGCAACACATTACTATTCGGATAGCGAAATTACACTGGCATGGATAAATGGAGATATCAGTAGGTGGAAAACATTCGTGGCAAATCGAGTATCACGCATTCTGGAATTGAGCAAAAGGGAACAATGGCATTACGTCAATACAAAAGCAAACCCGGCGGATTTGGGATCACGTGGTCTGCTCCCAAACGAACTTATAAACAATACATTGTGGTGGCACGGGCCATCTATGCTATTAAATGAAGAAAATTTGTGCGAAGAAAACATCTACAACATAAAACCATTTGAAACTGAATTGGAGAAAAAGAAACAAAAGACAAAAACATATCACATAAATGTGGACACCGAATGCGTTAGTAAATATTCGACACTGAGCCATACGATTCGAGTAATAGCATACTGCAACAGGTTTATAAAAAAACTTAAAACAAAAAAAGACGCAGTTATGAACACAACAAACCCAGTTATGAGCAAAACAGATTCAGTTTTGAGCACAAAGAAATATAGCTCTAATATCAAAAAGCAAGTTTTGGACGTGGATGAATTAAATGAAGCAAAACAACAGTTGATTCGAATATTCCAGGCTAAGTATTTCAAAAAAGAAATAGAAAAATTAAAGGAAAAACAACCATTGCCAAAAACCAGCCGATTATTGAGTCTGAATCCATTTTTGGATGACAGGGGCATAATGAGAGTTGGCGGTCTGCTTCAAAATTCGGAGTTCAGTTACAACAAAAAACATCCAATAATAATTCCATACGGTTCACATTTGATGCTGCTGATCATTCGAGATGCACACATAAAAACGCTTCATGGTGGCAACCAACTTACACTGTGCCAAATACGTCATGAATATTGGATTACAGCAGCGAAAAGGGCGGTTAAAACGTATATAAATAATTGCGTCAAATGTCATCGCCTTAGAACACAAAATGCATGTCAATTAATGGGAAATTTACCATCAGCGCGAACAAAAATGGTGGAAAAAGCATTTACGTATACCGGAACAGATTTATGCGGACCAATTCATTTGCGTATGATGGCAACAAGAGGAGTAAAAACGCAGAAGGGTTACATTGTCATATTTATATGCTTATCAACAAGAGCCATTCATATTGAAATAGTAGTGGATTTGGTTCAGAGTACAATTGCAGTGGCGACTCTTGTAATATTGACGATGATGATGATTTTGAGGACGATCAAAATGAGCCACATTCAAGTGATGTAGGAAGCGATAACACCGATAACAGCAAGAGCAACAGTAAGAGCAACAGCACCAGCAATTTTGATGAGATTGATTCTGAGGACAATCTTACTACCCAAAAGAAAAAAGGACGAAAACGTTTTTATCAAAATCTATTCCCAACGAATTCCGATGGCACTGCTCGCTTTTACAAATGGGAAGAGTTAAATTACTCTGCGAGAAAGATCTCACTAAACAATGATGCGTATTTTAAACAAATATGCATAGATCACATGAACGTGGAAGCAATGTACACAAAGGGAGCGGAATTATTTGCAAGATTTTTTCCGAGAGTCATCCCATACAACGGGAACGATGAAAGCGGGTTAGGGAAAATATATGTGTTACAGATAATTCTAGACTACATAGGATTCTCATATTTATCGATCGTTCGACGGTACAGTATCAGAAAAAGCGAAATTCAACGTGAGCATAATGTAAACAAACAATACCACAGAGATGCAGTTGATAAGACAAACCAGTACAGAACAAAATTCATGGCGTTCAAAATGGATCATGTGGATCCAGTCACCGGTCAACCAAAAGATTTGCAACGAAGCACAACAAAATTATTTGAATCACTTGTATTAAAAATATTTGCGAAAAACGAAGAGAGAGACAAATTAAGTAGTGGATTTGACAGCCGAATCATTCATTGCAGCATTTAAAAGGCTAATTGGTCGCCGTGGCCACGTATTACACTTGTATTGTGACAATGGAACTAACTTCGTGGGAGGGAATAACATATTGAAACTCGAGAGTGAGACAGCGATCGACGATTTCAACACGAATATCGAAGAAAATTTGGCCATGATTAACACCAAATTCCATTTCAATCCTAGCATCAGTCCATGGATGGGGGGAATTTGGGAAAGAGGAGTTGCATCCATCAAATACCATTTAAAAAGAACGGTTGGGGATAGAGTTTTAACATATGAAGAGCTATCTACCGTTTTAATTCAAATTGAAGCAATTCTGAATTCACGCCCGATATCACCACTATCAGAGGATCCGGGAGATTTGGATGTATTAACACCAGGCCATTTCTTAGTGGGCGGTGCATTATCGGCGCCTATTGAACCAAATTTACTGCAGGAACGAGAAAATACTTTATCAAAATGGCAGCTGTGTAGCAGAATGAAGAGAGAATTCTGGAATAAATGGTCCAACGATTACATATCTAGCCTTCAAATTAGATCTAAATGGAAGACGGAACGAGAGAATTTGAAAGTCGGGGACATGGTGCTATTAAAAGAAGATAATACGGCGCCATTACAGTGGCCATTGGGTCGAGTAATAAATATATGTCCAGGCAAAGACGACTTGGTGAGAGTCGTTGAGGTACGAGCAAAAAACAAGACGTACAAACGACCAATCGTGAAGTTAGCAAAACTACCAATCACAGGCGATAAAGCGGAAACAACATCGCAAAGTAATGAAGTACAGCCAACACACAGTGTTACAGTACCAAATACGGCATCAAAAATCAAAAAGAGAAAAAATGATTTGGATGAAGCAACATGTGAAGCAGAAGATCAACATGAACAGCACACGAAATCAAAACGCAAACAAACTAGCAAAAAAATATTTTGTGCATTCGTCGCTCTTTTGGCTTGTTTATCATTAATACCAAATGCAAATGCCGCTAAGCCAGTCGAAATAACACCATTCAATAATACCACTTGCGTTAGGGTTAGTAAGTGCAATAATTTTGCGTTTATCAAAGGAAACTGGAATCTAATTACATATTTGGACATGAAAGAATACGACAAAGATCTACATACACTCAGACTTAACGTAGAACACTTGGAAAATCATTGCATGCACAGCAACAAAAGTATGTGTCATACAATAGTTGATGCCATTTCACGCAAAATGAGGGAAATTTCCATGCTTAATGACGTCATAAAAACAAAAATGAGGAATAAACAGAAAAGATCAGCATTCTGGTACTCATTACTGGGCTCGACAATTGGTTTTTTTGGAAAAAAAATTGCAGAAAGCATATTCAGTACATCTGAGGCAGAAACAAATGCGGTTATTAAACAGCAAGTATCAGTATTTAAAATTATGAATCAAAACATGATCGCACTAGAAGCTGAGAACATTGAGCATTACTTGACATCATATGTGCTGCTCACTACAATGGAATTTCACGACAAACAAATAAATATTCTTAAAGCGCTGACTGGAGAGAATCGCAAACTGAACACGTATTGGATTTCACCGAGTGAATTGGTAAAACAGATAAAAAACATTTGGTTTCAATAAATAATAGCGAACCATGGTCAAGTAATTTATGCTTGCGTGCATTTGAATGCCTTGAAAACAAAGTGGGTCGATAGTAGATATGAATTGGTGAGACCTAGAAGAACGCAAGTTTGTCAAACGTCGTAGCAATAAAGAGTAGTATATTTTACTGCAACTAACAATGGTTGAAAGAATGTATGTTCATTTTTGGCGGGTCGTCCCGGTTTCCGCGTAACTGATAAGAGATAACAACTAGTTGTCTTCGGAAAAGTTGTAGTACTCGAGATCTTTTATAACATTGCTGAAGACAATTATCTCTTATCTCTTATCAATTGGGCGCAAATCAAAAACATCCGCCTATGGCATGTTTTTTTATCATCACACACGAAAAAAACCTTCGAATTGTATAAAGAAATACGTCTAATATATGCCGTTAGTAGGTTTCCTTCCAATATTCCCATGTATTGACAGGAATCCTACCAAACAACACATATACGCACATACAGTCATTGGCGCATACACAAACGTCATAGATGAGTTGACGTTTGTGTATGCGCCAATGACTGTACATGCGTATGTGTGTTGTTTAGTAGGATTCCTGTCATTATATGGGAATATTGGATGGAAATCTACTAACGTCATATTTTAGACGTATTTCTTTGTTTGATTCAAAGGTTTTTTTCGTGTGTGATCCTTCGCATTTTCTGCGAAATTCATAGGAGATGAGTGGGAACTGTCGAAGCAAAGTTGCGGAAGGCCCCGAGCACTATAAATTTGCTGAATATTAATTGATATTATGAATAGCATTATTGTGCATTATTGAGAATTCCGAAGGATTATTTGGGATTATTTTTGTACTAGATCGCATTATTTGAATTATACAAATCTAGTAATTTCCCCCTTGAACGCGGTCAATTGTTAGTTCAAAAATTGCAACTTGACAAACATGAATTTACTTAAATTAAACATCGAAATGTGTCATTGTCTGACCCAATTTAACAATTTATGTTTTATGCAAACAATGTTCTTGCTTGGTCGCTATAGCGCAAGTGTACTTAATACTTTCAGTGAATTGTTCAAAATTTATAGGAAACCGATTGATATGTTTATACACACCGGAGAGCAAACAAGATTTAGCGAACTCACGAAATTTTTACCAAATTTAAACAAAGATTACCCTGAAAAATTTAAGTGAAAAGAAGAGAAAAAAAGACCAATCAATTAAATTAATCAAACAAAATGAATCGTGTTGCTGCAAAACTGGATTCGTCCATCAAGTACAATGAATTTGCCAAAGTCAATTTGGATGGGAATAAAAATGCTTCGTCTAACTTTTGCTTGACGTAATCGACCGCTGCATGTTTTCTTTGGTAAATGGTTCGATTATAGATGAACTTAACAGAGTGAAAGTCGTTATTAACACTTTTTTCATTCCATTAATTTCCATTTAATTGAAAGATTCATTTCACGACTATTCTTCACAATGTGTGCAATAGATTCGTCTAAAAGAACGCATCGGAAAAGAAAACGAAATAATTTTACGCGCAAATTTTATGCGATAAAAAAAATGATGTAAAAACGGCTTTTTACGCACGAAGTGTGAGTAAAAATGGATTTTTTTGGATTCACTTGAAATATTTCGTATTTTCTCTTGTGCATCGAAAATTATTCGTTACATATGAAAAAATTATATTTAAAAATTGACTAAAATTTATTTCATTATCATTTCAATGCACAAAATTGACAGACATTTTTCAATTTATTTTATCACAACTTTATTACTTCATGATTGTTGCCATTGCATCGATCTGGAATGAAAGATCTGAAACAAATTTGTGATTTAATGTACTCTTTTCAGTTTATCAATGAAATAAATCGGTTGAATCCATACTCATATTTGAGCTCTTTTCATCAAACATTCAAACACAGAACATTTTTTTGCCTCCGAAAATTCAAATCGTATTTATTTTAAAGTGGATTTTTTTCAATTAATTTTTCTATTCATAGAAAGTAAACACAATTGCTCTCGCTCAAATTGTCCTTTTAATGATTTTGATCGCAATTTAAAACGCTGAGAAAAATGTTCAAAGCAATTTCAAAGCTCATGTAAACCAAAACCAACTCTTGATGAGATTTCCGTCAGACCAAGGAACAGTAGCTTTATATTGCAATTTAACATCAAATGGTTTTCAGATCGATTCTTTTCATCTCAGCCTTGGCTATATCTTATGCTCTTTCCAGCCGACGACAACGAAAACAAAAGGAGACATTCACTGCGCTTATGAAAAACTTCAATTCCAAAAACAACTTATTCGTTTGTTCGGATCGGATCAAACTAGCGACTCTTGATATTTGAGGAACGGTCAATTTTATTCAAATTTGACGTTTTGTTCCGACTCAGACTGAATTCATATGGGTCTTTTTAAAATATCCGTAGTACCACATACCTGTTTCATTTCTTTTTCTCAGTCGTTTTGTATTTGCAGCTCATTTTGTCGCTGAATGAAACTTTCTCCGTGATCAAATCGAATTTAAAAACGAGCGAATTGAAGAACGAATTGCGCAGTTTGAAGTCTCACAATTGAATTCAACATAAGAGCTGTACAGAGCAAAACGAAGCCGTAGCCAAGAGAAAAATATTGATTTCTTCAAACCATTTGCTTACGAGATTAATGCTTAAGCTTCTGATTTTCAACTTGGTAGACGTAGTTTCACCTCAAGATGAGTTTTAGCGCTCTGACATGTTCAAACACTTCCTTTTGTTTGAAAAATATTTGACTTTAGCTTTTTCGAAACGGTGCAAAATATATTATTTATCTTATAAATACTTAAAAAGGAGCGAGAAAAATCGTGTCTATGATGGCTTTCGATTCAATTTATTAATTGCGGTTTTAGATAAAGAATTATGCTGATCCAAATTTTTGGAGGAAATGAAAGAATTCCGTAGTTTATATTGACCAAAAAAAGTCATCGAATTCGGAGACAGTCTATTGAAATCGGATTCAAACCAACACATCTTATTGAATTGCTTAAGAGTTTGCGTGACACTTTAGAATATTTTTTTAAATACGTTATAATATACAAATCACATTCACTTGATTTTTTTCTCACAAAATTCATTCCAGACTTCGAATTTTTTTTCAACTCTAAATTAAGCTACGATCGGATGAAACTTTAATTCATACATACGATTCATAGTAGAAATTTATTTTCAAATACTGCAAAAAAATCCATTTTATATTTCAGAAAATTGTAATTTCTTGAACCCGAAATTTAGAATGCTTCAAATGACCAAATGTTCAACGAAAAAAAAATCTTTCAATTTCAAATAGCAATCCCATCATCGAAACATTTCAATGCCCAAAAATGATTGGGTATTATTTGTGTCATGTTCATTTTTCAATTGAATTTAAGATTAAATGTTAAAAGAGGCAAACGAAAATTTTCAAATCCGAGTGCAGAGGCTACAAAAAAGGCTGGTTTGTTTTTCACTTTTGAGAGGCTCACCCGACTTGAATGAAGAACAGACAATTTCAAACCATTCACACATGCCATTTTCATGTTCAATTGACTACAAAAGTGGGATTTTGACAGAAAATAACATCAATTTGATACGAATAATTTGACTTGAAAGGAATTGATCACAATGCTACAATTTTATTTACACTTTTTGTTTTAATTTGAGTGAAAAAGACTATGAATACGTTTATTTGTCCTAGTTCCCCATTGCAGAAAACTACCTACCTTTTTCACTCGTGTTGCTCCTGCCAATTTTAAATATTATTTTGAAAATAATAAAAAAAAACTACCAATTATTTTTCATTTGCAAAATTCGAAGCTTAACTAGATTGTCCAAAGCAAAATATGAATACTTCACGCGAATGGCAACATATCGTGTGAAATGCAACACAGATGGTCTCACACGTATCAAATTTCATTCTTCGAACCGTATAAAAAACGTCGCTGGAAGTGAATTCAAATATGGCGTCGTGGCTCATGGCGAGCACGCGGTTTTCGTTGGACACTGGACAGCATTTTTTCACTTAAGAATTTATGAGATTGATTTTTTTTGGCACAGAAAATATCATTTATTCGAGCATTTTGTCTATTTAAATTGAAATTTCTTCTTATTTTTTTCCGAAATTCTTCTATTCCAAACATATTTTCACGACTTTTTCTATAGAACACATCTTCATTCCACACAAAACACATTGAATTCACCAAAAACGACCCATTTTTGCTTAACTAAAATGTAATTTTGAAGAAAAAACACAAAATTTGACGAAAAATCAACCGAAAAAATGTAATTTCATAAATGTATTAAACTAAAATGAACTCTTTTTTATCTTTCCGCAAAAATTGTTGAGAAAATGGCGACACACACGATTGAATTGAAGAGCAATGAAGAAAACGAACCGATCTGATGAGAAGAAACTGAACAAATGAATGGAGAACGTGTTCGCTAGGACCCGAAGATCTATGTGGAGGCAGCACACAGTTCGGTCTGTGTGAGTGAGTGTAGCAAGCTATGTGTGTCGGAATCCCGGCGAATTGGCGATCTCATGTGATACATCCATGCCACGCTTATTGCGAAATAAGTTTATGTGTATGAGTCTCATTCGATGAAACCACTGTTTCCCCTTCGCTACGAAGCGCGATCGTATGAACGGTGGAAAGGAGACGAAGTGAGCAAGACGAAACTTCGTGAATGCCATCACCGTATCGAGAATAGGCAAGAACGAAAACGAGAGCAAGTGAGAAATGAAAATGAATTGAAAAAAAATCGACGCCATATTTATTACGCACACTACACATGAGACGCCCGCTTGGAACTGTTTGATATGAATCGAATGCAAAATTGATTCAAATTTTTTCGCGTTTCATTATAGAATTTCTCTGCCGTGAATCTGAATTGAAATGCTTATGATTTTCAATACATACTTTTTCCTGTTTTTATGGTATTCATTGCTTAAAAACTGAATCATAAATGACATGGAAACAAAAATGACAAACGAATGAAATAAAATACTTTTTTCTTTTGTTTAGCTGGATTTCAAGTCACACAATTTTTGGCTTTAAATATGCGAACTACTTTTCATTTGCTCCTCTTCTCAGGGATTTTTGGTGCCATTGAAGTGCACTCTTAATTGTTTATATTCAATGTGCGTTGAACGAATTGAATTCACATTTATGCAATAATCGATCGGATTTAATTTTTCGAACTCACAATTATTTTCTCCATTGAAATCTTTTTCTCGTGTTTTTTTCGCGTTTCTTGAACGTTTTTTCTTTTGTTCCGTGTTCTAATATGTTTTCACGTCTTTGCACAATACAATTTCGAATTCTTTTTACAAAATATATAATTGAACCCACACAACAAACGAAAAAAAAATTCCTTGATAAAAAGAAATCATTAGAAAAATCACAAAATTGATTGAATCCAAAAAAAATGCACGAAAAAATGTGATTTCGCTGGATTGAAACGATGTCATTTGTGTAATCTATGAAGGAAAATTAATTGGAAAATGACGACCAACGCGAATGAATTGAAGAGGATTATTGAAAACAATCCGGTTCCACTGAAAGCTGCTGCACGAATGAATATTGGCGATTGAGTTTGCTGTGATTCCGCTGTGTGCTCGCTGTTCGAGACGTGAGTGTATGTATGTCTTTGTATGGGAATGCGGACGAATCGATATAGTGTGGCCCGATGCTAAGCAGAAGGCGAACTAGCTATGTGTGTTCATTTGTCTCCGCCTCCTATACTGTGATCGCTATAGCAAGTAGCTTCCCCTCCACACCAACGAACACTGACAAGGGACAGAATGGAGGCGAAGAGCGTGATATCATCGTAGCGAACAAAAGCATGGACTCAAATAAATGCAAATGCGAAAAATGAATCGGAATGAATAATCGCCGCCATATTGTGAGGAAATAATGATATCGCGCTCTGAACACGAGGCGCCCGCGTGGTTCTCTTCCAACATAAACGGAATGCGAAATTGATTCAATTTTTTGGAGGGTTTCTGCTGTCCACATTACTGCATAGAAACGCTTATGATTTATGTATGAATGGAATATTTTCAATACTTACTCATTTCAATTTTTGTTCTATTTATTTCTTGAAAACGTGTTGCAAAATGAATATCAAACCTTGGCCACATTGAAACAGAAATTACTTGTTATTGATTGGAGCATTTTTTCCCGTGGATTCACACCATTTTCAAGTGACACACACAATCTTTTCATGAGCCGAATGCGAATCATGCAATTTTGTGCAATATAAAATTTTCACAATATATACGAAACGATTTTTCGTTTAAAATGTGATTTTCAACTGCACATTTGATATTGATTTTTAAGTCAACGTTTCTTTCATGCGTTCATTGAGATTTTATTCGGTAAAATTATTATTGTATACGGATGAATAGATTTTTTTCTCAATTTTTAATGCTAATTCGAAAAAAACAATGGAACTTGATTTGAACAAGAAAAAAATGCGAACACGATTTCAAAGCGAAAGATTCCAAATGAACCGACTGAATTGAGAAAAGCCACATGAATAATTTGTACTTTTCGCTGTGGCTCGAGAAGGTGTGTATGCTGTCTGCTATATTGTTTCTATGTAGTGGAATGAAGGCGAATTGTGATCGTATGCGCTATCCACGCGACGCGATGTGCCTCGCAATATAAGTTTACATGTGTTGGTCTTCTTCATTGAACCTGCTGTATCTTTGCCACTGAATTGTCGCGGCGAAGAAAGCAAAGGAATTTTCGGGAATGACATCATCGCGTGTGAAAAATAGCATGAGCGAAACGAAGGCGGATGGCAAACGAAAAGAAAAAAACAATTGGAATAAAAAATCGCCGCCATGTTGAAACAATGAAACAACGATATCGTTCGCTGACAGAGGCGCTCGTTCGGAACTTTTTTGTGAACGCAGTGCAAATTTGATTCAATTTCTGTTGTGGATTGATTATGATATTACTTATGCTATAGTAACCTGAATAGAAATGTTTATGAATGGAATCTTTCGAATGATCACTTTTTCCATCATTTTCTAAACTGAATATCGAATTCAACCAAACTGAGACAGAAATTACTTACGTATTTTGTTTCACCCTTGATTCATCGAATTTCGAAGTGACACAATTTTTTTCTTGTTGAATATTCGCTACACTCTTTTATCAGTTTTTCTCTCTCGTTTTCTCCATTTTTTGTTTCAAACAAACGACATTTATTTCGAAAACATTCGATGCACCACATTTGATGCAAGAAATCAAAAGAATGTTGAAAAAATTCACATCGAAAATTCGATTGAAACAGAGTTTGACTTCCATGGAGTACTGAGTACAATGTGAAGTAAACTCTACTTTATAAAATTGAGGATCGAAAATCACGCACTTTTTAATGGAAAATTGTCAAATGCCATTGTTCACTCAAGCTTTAGCCTAAATGAAACAGTAATTCTTATTTTTATTGAAATTTACTTTATTGCTGAACTCTTGATGGTTACAATTGAACTGCTCTTATTCACTACACATACTGCTTTTATATTCTTTTAGAATTGTTTAGTTTGCAAAAGTTATTGATGTTTATTGAAAGACGTGCACAGTAATCAAAATAATCAAAATTGAAAGATAATCAAATAAACCGTGTAAAATAATCAAACATGAAAGATAACTAAACAAATCGTGCAATTAATCTAAATATGAAAACGTGCAGTTACTCTAAATAAACTTTAAATTATTTGTTTTCTGTTCATTCATGGACATGTTCCCGGCCTGCTTAAGCAAAAATGTTAATATTCCGCCGAGGGAGATGTAAAGCCGCCGTATGGAGAGTAGGGTGGTCTTTCCTCGTAGTCACTATAGTCTATTTTTTCTTCACAATGGTATGGTGTCATTGATTCTTCTCGTTGATATGGTGTCTTTTCTGTGGCTATTGCTGCATGCTGTTCCGGCTGTGTTTCGTCGTCTAGGGTTAAATCAATGATTTCGGTGGTCGCTCCAACTTCTTCCCCTGGTCTTTCATCTGTATTCGCACTTGCACTTGCACCTTCGTTCCGTTTGTCTTCGTTGACTTCTTCTATCAGCTCCGTCAACTTATAGAGCTTGCCTTCGTATGGAATCGTTGTTTCTCGTTTGTAGTAGAGAGCCATTTGACTGCTTTGATTGATGCGGTTGTGATTACTGACTTAAAATTTGGATGATCGTGGCTTTAAATACAGAAAAATTGATGACTTATTAAATCTAATCAAATTGCTTAGTTTTCCGGCATGGCCACCGTAACATAGAAATAGTATGTTATTATTACTATTGTGATGGTGATGGCATAAATTGCAACATACTGGTGCCAATGATGCATTATCAATTGTGCATCGCGATCATTTAGTGTTTTTATTTTTTCTTTTACATTTGCATGAAGTGCAATGTCGCTTCCCGCCACATTATGAAATTGTATTTTTTCTTCCGACAATGTATTTGTCGTGACCTCTTTCCGTGTATCAATTTTGTAAACACTGGATCTCATATTGCAATTCTCACCCAATTTCAACAGACCAGTGCCATTTATGTACAGCTCATCACTTTTATCACCGCATGATATATGAATCTTTCTCGCCTTGTTTACGTGATAGGTCCATTCAGACATTCACTGTGGCTGCATATATAGCTGAGCTATTTACAAATAGCTGGCTGTTTGGTAAGTTTTGATTTTGTGACTATCTTGCCATGCAAATTCATGTGGTATCCAAGAATGTGGGACACCTTTTCAATCATTTACATACATTTTTTGTCCCAAATTCGTGGATACCACATGAATTTGCATGGCAAGATAGTCCCAAAATCAAAACTTACCAAACAGCCAGCTATTTGTAAATAGCTCAGCTATATATGCAGCCACAGTGAATGTCTGGATCCATTTATTTGCATCCAATTTATTCCATTCCTCAGTTTTGGCTTCTCTGTACTCACAATTTGTTTCTGACTTGTTTACGAACAAATTGTAAATACACTCATCAGCTGATTCTCTTATGCTCAAGACAAGTGCTGTTTTTTTGCTCAGGATAAATTTTTGAAATTTTCCTAATGGGGCCGAAATGATTTTTGGTCGGTGTGGCTCGCTAGATCGCACCAAATTAGGCCATTTGCCACCATTTACCTGGGTCCATAGCCCCTATAGGTAGGAAAAATTGGAACTCTTCTTCAAAAATTTTGCCGAGGATTAATTTTGGGAAATTCTGCAAATCGGTGCAGAATGATTCTGGGCCATTATGGGTCGCTAGATGGCCCCAAATTATGCCACGTACCACCATCTATCCATTTTTTGTCTGTAGGAAAAATTTCAAAAAATGGTCTATTTTTGTAAATTTATTCTTCTCCAGAGTAAATATATTCCAATCATTGTCAAACCGAATAAATCATATACATTCCATTTGGAATCGTTGAATTGAATCAGCAAACATCATTTAGGCGACGATAGAAGCAATTCGATTACGAATTCCCACGAAATCTTCAAATGAACTTTGCATTTCAATGAGAGTTTTTTTTCACTCTGAAAATCACTTTTAAAACGAATAAATTATTTCAATTCCATTTCGATCGCTATAAAATCATAAATTACCGCTTGAAGCATACACAATTTTTCCATTCA
>NW_022596751.1:0-20194 GCF_009176505.1 Sitodiplosis mosellana | reverse complement strand
CATTACTAAAATTTTCTAATAAACAAATATAATTGCAGCCTACGATATAGCTGTGCTCACGATTTTTTTTTATCAAGATATCGTAATAAAGTAAGAATATCGTTCGATATCGTTATTATGATGGAATCTTAATAACGTTATCAACTTTTTATCAGGATATTAACTATATTCAAATAATAACGTTATCGGATGAATCTTAATAATATCGTTTTGAAGTTATCAAGATCGAATCCTGATAATTTAATCCTGAGGATCCACCAAAACCCACTTCCAGAACTTGATGATTATTAAGATTGAATGTTGATAAATTATCAGGATTCGATCTTGATAACTTCCAAACGATATTATTAAGATTCATCCGGTAACGTTATTATTTGAATATGGTTAATAACCTGATAAAAAGTTGATAGCGTTATTAACCTTAGAACCGTGAATCGGGCACTGAGTGCCCAAGACCAACTTTAAACACTTATATCTTCATCATTTTTCATCATAAATGATTTACACAAAGATGGTTCGATTTGTTGAACATTTGACTACATAAATTGCGCTTACATACTCACATACGCATAGTACGTCATCACATATGTGCATAAGCATGTCTGATGCGCTATACGTGAATCGGGTGCCTGAGTGCCCAAAGTGAATTTTTGTATGAAAACTAGAGTGTGATAAGAGATAAAAGATTTGTGTCTTGAGCAAAGTTATAGAGCATGTCAAGTACTACAATATTTCTACAAACACTATTCCGTTATCTCTTATCAGTTCCGCGAAATATGCAAAAAACGCGGAAGACGGGTATATTTTTTGTATCTAATTTTTTAATGGATCGATAAGAGATAAGAGGAATTTGTCTTCAGCAAAGTTGTAGAACAGGTTGAGTTCTACAACATTCCCGAAGACTTTAACTTGTTATCTCTTATCAGTTACGCGAAAAATGATAACATAAAAATCGCGTTTTTCGCGGTTTTCCGCATAATTGACAAGAGATAAGGGGATAAAATTTTCAAAATTATTGTAGTACTTGTCCTCCTTTACAATTTTGTCCCAGACAGATATCTCTTATCTCTTATCAGTTGCGCAAAATACGCGAAAAACCGCAGGTGACCGCGAAAAATACGGGTTTTTTACTTGTCATTTTTCGCGTAACTGATAAGAGTTAGGGGAAATCTGTCTTCAGCAAAGCTGTAGAGAGAGTTGAGCTCTACAACATTCCTGAAGACACCAACTTGTTATCTCTTATCAGTTACTCGAAAAACCGCGAAAAACGCGATTTATATGTTATCATTTTTCGCGTAACTGATAAGAGATAACAAGTTGGTGTCTTCGGGAATGTTGTAGAACTCAACCTGTTTTACAACTTTGCTCAAGACAAATATCTCTTATCTCTTATCAGTTCTGTAAAAATAGATATGGAAAATCTCGCGTTTTTCGCGTTTTTTGCATATTTCGCGGAACTGATAAGAGAGACGGGATAGTATTTGCAAGAATATTTTAGTACTTGACATGCTCTATAACTTCGCTCAAGACACAAATCGTTTATCTCTTATCACACTCTAGTTTTCAAACAAAAATGCACTTGGGGCACTCAGGCACCGGTTTCACGAACAACGTTATAAAATAGGTTTCACGGTTTGAAGGTTAAGATTTATCGGTATTATGATCGGATCTCAATAATCTCTCAAAATTATTAGGATGGTTATTAAGATACGGATATGGCACAGCTATAGCCTACGAGACAATTATTGTAACCATAATACTTGCTGGAATACATACGGTAGTGTATGAAATGTTTCCAAACTTTTTATTAACGCAACTGTAAACATTTTCAAGTAAAATCATCTTAGTAAATAATTTCCATTCTAAGTGGCAGATATAGTTACAAAAATGTTTATCTTCAAGTAATAAAATAGAAATGGAAAGCTCCGTTTATATGTATTACAATTTATTCAGTGTGCGAATTTTGTCACTCGCATCACTGTCAAAATATACACGTATTTTATGGAATTGGCATGGAATGTGCGAGTGTGAGGCAACATGCTCTTTACATAATCTTGATTCACGCAAGCAGCAACAATATACACATCACATATTCAGAATTAGAGTGAGTGTTTTGTGAATTTCTGTTTTTCCTACGAAATATTGTTGACTCTTTCATCAGCCAATTTCGACAAGCCATTGACAATTATCCAAAGAATAAGAATGAATCAAAGAAGTCGGTGCATCTTGATCTTTCCATCTTCAGATGGAAAGATATAGGAACAAAATGTTAATGATAATTGAAATTAAAACCGAAGAAAAAACAATCAATATTTGATGAATTGTCAGCATACATTCTATCTCATCGAAATAAGATAATGTGCAATTAACAAAATGATATACGCGAGTCGTCCCCTTCAATGCCCACCGAAATAAAAATCAATATAAATAAATACTTGGGGAATTGTGAAAAAAAGTAAACAGTTCTTGTTTAAAAAGCCCGCAAATCAGTTGAAAATGAAATTGCTTCCGGCGGTTCTAGTTGCGGCATTCGCATTTGCACAGTAAGAGAGAATGGTTCCTCTCGTGCATACGAGTATGAATAATATATTTTGAAATGAATGCTGTACGACTGAGAGAAAGCGCGCGCGCGCATGTGTGTGTGTGTGTGTGTGTGTTTGAGGCAAAGAGAAAGAAAATGAACAAATTGGGATGAATGAGAAGTGAGAAACACCGAAATTCTCATTGCTCATATATACAAAACCAATGTAAATACGTTTGTGGTTTGCACACAGGTTGTGAATGGTTGACTCCATCATCATCGGCGGCAACAGCATTGAATCCGTTCACCTTGTTCGGTAATTTCAAGGATTTCTGGGCAAATGTCAAATGTATTCATCAAGTGCTGGATGAAGTTATGAACGGTAGCAATGTGGATGATTTGTGGCATGATGTCAGAATCAAAATGAACGCCATCGCCAATGTTGAGTGGAAAAACTGCTTGGCAATCGATGACGGTGTGGAACAAGAGTAGTACGGCAAAATGAATTTATTACTATTATTGTTATTATTATTTGTTGCTTTGGAAAATGTTTTTAATCTAATAAGCGTATGCTTATCGATTTTCGTGTATTCGCCTTTTCTTTCTTTCCGATATTGCTGTCGGCCAGGTGCAAAATCATCGTTACAGAACATGGTATCCACGTAGCCACCAAATTTCTAACTCAATTGCTTGATGTACGTAAGAATTCAACTTTCTTTTCATTTCTTATTACATTCCCTTTCTTTTTCTTGGTTTCTTCCGTTCATTCTCAGCTAAAAGCCTGCCGTTTCCATTTTTATTTCAAAACATAAATCGAATTTATTTCTAGGATCACAAATTGGATATGGATTGGCAAAAACTACGCACCGACATTGCCGCCAAATGCTTCGGCGAACACACCTTTGAAGAGTCCAAGTCGCCGAAGAATGATGACAGCAGCGATGAAAACGAACTAACTTTGTTTAAATCCGATGAAATGTACAATTGGTTGCTTTCGACTATGTAACAACCACGCAACTTGCAAAGAAAATTATCAGCCTACCGAAACCAAATTACATTGCCTTCTTCAAATGGATATGTATCAAATGATTATACATTGAACAAATAGCGCACAAATCGCAGCAATCTTATGCATTATTGACATTTTGAAAACTTTGATGTACATTTCAAATCACCGCGCACCAACCGCACTTTGCCGGAGAAAATAAAAAAAGCGGAGAGATTCTGAACATTTGTAATTTGAATTTTCTTTTCTTTTTTCGATTTTTGTATCCGATTAAGTGTGTGGGTGGTTTTTTTTTCTCTCGTAAGAACACCCGCATTTCACTCTCGTTACTTTTTCTTCTTCTGACGCATCAAAACGACATCTCATCTCTTATCATAAGCAGCGATCGATTGCAAAGAATTAAGCTTTTGGGATTATACCTTTATATATTCCCTAATGTCAGGCGATTTGCTTGCACATCAACTTGGGCGCCTATATAAAATATTTGTTGAAATATTTCAACTTATAAAATTGAAAGCACAAACAAACATAACTGTTCTCTATCAAAGAATGCAGCCAGTTCATAAAAAATTGCCCGAATATCAGTTCCGTTCAATTATTATTTCGAATTTAATGATTTCATTATTTCACGTTTTTGAGAGGTGCGTACCTGGTGGCCGACCGATGAAGTGTACAAAGTACAAAGTCTTGATTTGTTTATCACCTGTTTCGGTATGAACAGAGAAAGTGTCCAGTCATCGTCATAGTTAAAAGGCCACGCTCGATTATGTTAGGCTTCATGAGATTTTTATCACCTACTCTAACCGAATTGATATGAATCTTGAAAAGATATTGGTTTGAGAATTGTTCGTTCAAATTGTTGTCAATCAAAAGTACTCAACATTTATATTATTAAGGCATCATCATTAGCCATGATTTAAATTGAAAATGAATTTCATGTTTTGACAATGTACCAATCGTGTTGATGAATTCATTCATAAAATGATGACAGTTGTTTATCACAAAGTATATTGCGAGGGGCAGATTATCCAAAAGTAAGTGCATAGGTGATTGCAAGAAAAATGTGGTAATTGCTGGTCAAAAATTACTTTCGCAACTATTTTTTTTGTTGCTATTACCAATGCAATTACTTTTCTTTCGTGCAATTACCGCTAAATTTTACAATTACTATTTTGATTGATTTGCCCCCCGATTTATTGAAAGCGTCAAATCAATAGTCGTATGTTATTTTATTCTATTATTTCGATCAAACGACATTATTATTTAGTTTAAAACACATGGACATTTAGTTTAATTAAAGAGAAAAAAATACAGCCAATATTATGACCATTTGCGAGACTTTGCAACGTCTCCATTCGCTTTACTCCAAATAAAATGACTAGCAGAATATGGCTAAAGAGGCACTTCAAACAATGACAAAAAAAAATATACGACGACGGCTTGAGCTAATCTTGTGCTATGAGATTTCAGAGAGAACTAGAAACATGATTTTATCGCGGCATTATCGCAATGGATTCATGATAACTAATCACGCATTAAATCCCATTTTGTTGACTTACATATATGATATGAACACGTGTATGGATCATACTCTGGGTCTTATGAAACTGACCTTCAACCGTGTGACTTACATTTGAACAAAAAAAAACTGAAAAACAAATCAGTGTGCCTAGTTTATTTCACTATTGTGAGATTAACGCACATTTGATGCACAAAAACGTACTCCATTTCAATTTTTCGGGTAGTGTGTAATACATAATACATCGGTCAAAAAGTCCCCGGTCTGACGTACAAATAACTGTTTCGGCACAAAATCCATACCATTTCTAAAAAGTACAATTCTTCTTAGGAATCCTCTCAAAATTTCATTACAATCTGACCATTTGTTAGCGAGTTGCATGCATTCAAGGAAAACCCTTCGGAATAAGCCTAATTGTTTAATTTTACTTTCTAAAAACAGTGATGCCTCTCACCTGAGGACTTATTATCAAGTTTGGGCACTTTAGTAGTTTGAAGGAAGACTAAATCTAGAAAATACAGTCAATGGTAAAGCAATTCGTAGCTCAAAACGTGCAATTTTGCCATCACAATAACGGATTTGTGATCTCGTTGAAACTCATCAAAAAAGCATTCATTTCTTCGCCAAATTTGAACCATTTACTCAACACTTATCAAATCCATCAGTGTAAAAATGATAGATAATATACTTTTAACACCAATTTTGAGTTTTTTTAGACATTTGGTGATAAATATGGTATGTGCAATTGTGCATAGCGAGCAACAGGGTCAGAAGCTGTCGAAGTCATCTTTTGCCACTTTTGTCGTTTCAAACGGGTTTTACCCACTGTTTTGAGCATGTTTTAGGCTCTTACATATTGAATTGAGCACAGAACACATAAATTTCCATATATGAGTGCAAAAACTTCTTCAAATTTTGCCTTTATAACTTTGTCTATATCCAATTTCTCTATGTATTAATTTTTTTTGATGGTTCAGGGATATAGATAATAAACTAGTTCTGATGTTTATTAGATGCCTCTATCCATTTTGTCTTTGAAATGCCCAAAAGTCCCAATTTTTTCGCGTTTTTGAACAATCCAAAAGTTACTTGCAACAAACGGCTGTAACTCGATGGTAACAAATAGTCAGATTGTAATGAAATTTTTTGAGGATTCCTAAAAAGGATTGTACTTTTTACAAATGGCCATATATTTTGTGCTCAAACAGTAATTTCTATGTCAGACCGGGGACTTTTTGACTGAACATAACGACGACATAACGTTTTTTGAAGCCTAGATATCACAGCAAGATAAGCAAAATCGCAAAAAAACGATAGCAGCATATTTGAAGTGTCTTACATCACAATCGTTCGAATAGAAAAAAGGTATAAATTCTCTGGAGAATGTCCGAAAAGTAAACAGTTTCAGTCTGAAACCCACACACACACCATTCAAATATGAAGTTCTTCTCAGTTGTATTATTGGCTGCTTTGTGTGCAACGGTACAAAACATTTTGTCCTTGTTTTTTTGTTCGGTGTTTCGATTCGACACGATTTTTTTACAGTGAAAATTAATTGAACCATTCATTCATTTCATGTAGGCCGTCACCGCTGCACCACAGACCACACAAAACTTTTCATTCCAAGAATACGGGTTGTCGGACATATTCGAAGGAATTGGCAAAAAGCTCAGGGAACACTGGGCCAATGTTAAATGCATAAGCGAAGTTGTTGGCAAAGCCGTGCAAGATAGCGAAGTCAAAAGTGCCTGGGATGAAACCAAGACCAAAATCGATACTCTTGCTAACGTTGAATGGAAAAAGTGCTTCGAAGTCACAGACGCCATCGAACGATCCAAGTAAGTTTTTCATTTTAATTTATGCAACTCTCGAGATTGTTGACCGATTTCGTTTAATTTTTGTTTTGATTCAATGAAATGAAATGCGGACAAAGTTTTCAATTTCCATTATTAATAAGTAAATGAATACAGGGAAACAGTCTTCAGAATACATTTACGAAAGAAGTTTTTTCTGTATTCTTTTAACATAGATGCAAAGCTGTTGTTGTTGAGAAAGGTGTAGGAGCCATCACTGAATTCTTGAAGAAATTGGCTGCTGTAAGTTAATTGATGCGAATTACACTGCGAAAATTTTCAAGAAAAACCCTAATTTGATTTTTGGAATGATTTATACCAGGAGGCCAAAAGGAGGGAATTGGTGAAGGAGATCAAAGACAAGGTTGTAGCCGAGTGTTTCAAAGAAAACGCCGTTTTCTTCGATTTGGACGATCAAGCCGAAGAGTTCCAAGCATCATTTCCAGAACAATTCGAATGCATTGTTGATGTGCTTGGTGATGTATCGAAAGCCAACGGATTAGGAGAATTGTGGTCAAAGACTGAACCACAAGTGCGTCACCGTATCGGCAATTGGAAGCAATGCCCAAATGCCGGAAACAAATTCCTTGTTCTTCTGTACGTATGAAGAACAGATTAGCCACATTTTTCGGTTCATTGGCATAGAAGCCTGCATTATTATTGATTCATTGTCGCTAATTGTTTGCAAAACAAATGACTTATATTTTTCCCTTCCGAATTGTTCACATTTCTTTAGCTGCAATGTGAAAGAAGGAGTTTCAACCTACAAATTGGTCACTGAATACCTTCAATTGGCTGCTGGTGAAAACCCACAAGCCCTCCAAGAATTCGCTCGTCAAATTCAACAACGCTGTTCCGGTCAAACATATGCCGAACTCATGGCTGAATTTGCCAGAGAAGGTGAAACCGACGGAAACCAGGGAAACGGAGTTGAAAAGGTGAAGTGCATCACCGAAGCCATTGGCGATGCTGTCAAAGAGACTGACTTCAATAAAATTTGGGAGGAATACAAAAAAGACTTGGAACAATTGCACGAACGAGTCAAGGCCTGTAAAAATTTACCAAGCAAATGGGAAGCAGCAAAGTAAGCTTCATTGCACCTTCTTTTACATTTCCTTTTCACTTTCATTTGTCCAGTTATCATGAACTCATGAACACATATTTATTCTTAAGGGCATAAAAACCAAATTAACTGTTTCGAATCCAATTTCCGCTTATGTTTCTCATAGATGCGTTACCAAAGAAGTTGAACAAAGCCGCGAAATTCTCCACAAATTCCTCGCCAACTTGAAACAAGTAAGAAAACAAAAAAGTTTTATAGATTCTCACAGTTTTTCTTCCATTGCTCTTCCACTCATATCTCCACCTATTTTCCGTGAATTACAGGCCAATCAAGAGACTTTCGAGCGAGTCAAGAAATACGTCAAACAAAGATGCTTCGCATGAACTCGGCGCACAAAAGTGTCTATAGATTCAAAGCCAAACTCATCAGAAAGTACGTAAATGAAGTGCATGCCCGCAATGGAAGTAACCCAATGGCTTTTATTGTGCAAAAGAAACAGATGAGAAATAAATCAAACTTGTTGAACTAAAATGCTTTGTTTTCTTAATATTACAAAAAAAAAAGTCTATTTTTTTCGCTGTGGTAATTAAAACAGATGAAAAGTTGAATTGATATAAGTAAGTTTTTTGCTTGCTTATTTCAATAACTTAAAAAACAGTACCATCACATAAGAACTGACTCGATAATTTATGGGTTTGATTCTTAGACGAGTTGATTGTAAATTAATAACAATTACCTATTTATGTTCTACCTATAATACCAGATACCTGAAACACTTAAATGTAATTTCACACAAAATACTTGAATGATACCACAGTTTTAATAAGAGACGAGAATTCATTCTTGGACTCGGTTTCCGGATAAATGTAATTAATTCAATTGCGGTGATACGAAAAAAAATATTTTTCATGCGAAAATGTTTTTGATAATGAAATGACTTTGTAAATCGATCCTTTTCATTTGCGATTGGTTGATGTTCAGCTGAAAATTAATCATGGGTAGCTCTTCAAGAGTTCTTCACGATTATTTCGAAAAAGACTATCTTTGAAGTACACTCAAGATTAGGGACTTCATGGCTATTCCACCAGCATCAATTCAATTCAACGTATATGTAATGTTTGAGAGACAAGAAGATCATTCGGATGCTTTGGTATTACAATCAGCCAAATCGTTTGATAAAGTAGAGTGAAACTGGATACTGGAGATTTTGCATTGACGTTTCCGGCTGTAAACATGACAACAATTCATATGCGTGTGCTGTCAAAGTCACTTTGTCATGCGTCATTCACATTAATGCTTTGACTGATTGTGGTCACCAGTGGTGAGATTTAAAACGCCATACATTTTATATACATTATTTGTTTGGGAATTATATTCATTTATTTCCTTTTATTGTTGATATTCGGGCTCTTCAAAGCCTAGGCTTCATCCACGATTTGTTTTTTAAAGAAATATTTCGAAAAAATCGTGAGTTTGCACTGTCAACACTTGTGTGATTTTTCATATGATTTTGAAGTCATCGAATATTGCCACCCGTTCACACATTCAATGAACTTGCTACACCAAGTGATAGTTTAGTTCATTACTGACGTTTTCCAATCCGCCATACGTTCTTATATGTGTGTGTACATCAAAATGTCAAAGTTGTCAAGAATGCAACCGTTCTCCTCGTTCTTTACACGATGATACGATTGGATTGATACAATAAATCGTGTAAAGATACTAAAATATCTCGTAATCGGCGGTGAAGAATGTAAGTGGGTATTATCCTGTTTCTAACATATTTGTAAAGAAATAAGAATAGAAATCCAGGTTTAATGCATACATGTGATATGCAAAATGTAAAGTCTGTGGGATTTTTTTTGAGTTAGAACGAGCACGCGTTTGTTTCAACGCTTTAGTAAAAGGAATAAGATTTGTTATTGTTGTTGCATACAGTTTTTCCGTATTTAGCATGTTATGTAGTGATCAAACTATTGTCATTGTTAGTTTGTACTACACTCAAAGCATTCACCGTTTAAATTTTGATTTTTTACTCCAAATAACGGATCAAGTGTTTGTATGAGCGTATTCCATTGTGGTGTAATATTGTATACCATAATGGAATACGCTCATACAAACACTTACTCCGTTATTAAGTGTAATCGTAGTTGGAGTAAAAACTCAAAATTTAAACTGAGTATGCTCTGAGTGTAAATAACTTCATTGTGTTTATTAGGTGAATAAGGTAAAAACAGGAAATCTGGGTTATCAAATTTTCTTCGTGTTGAAATATTTAAAAAATCAAGATAGGTTCCTATTCAATGGTATGACACCATTAAATTGGGGTTAATAATTGACGCAAATCTAAATTGGAATGCACATGCTGAAAGCATATAATGAAAAAAATAAGACCATATGTCGGTGTATTCATAAGAATTTCATTCCTTTGTGGTGATAATGTTAAAAAAAATTATTTATTATTCCTACTTTAACTCAAATGTAATTTATTTATTAACAGTATGGAGTGGAACGAAAAAAGAAAATATTGACAAGATAGAAAAGTTACAAAAAAAATGTATTAGAAATTTATTCTACAATAAATATAAAGCAGTGAACATAAGTACAGATGACTTGTATGAAGAACATTATTAAATTTAAACATATGATTGATCTCGAATTGGAAATAAATTTTCACAAAATTATGAACAAAATGTTAGAAGCAGATATTAAATTAGATTTTAACAACAAACATAATGAATATGAAACTAGACAATCAAATAGACTGCACAAAATTAAACCCATTAATAATTGGGGGAAATATTCTATAATTAACAGAGGAGCTAATGCATATAATTCTATGTCATCGCCAATGAAAAAAAAAATCCATAAAATGCAAACATTTAAAAATCAATTGAAAAAACTTATACTGGAAGATCAATCAAAAAACTTGCAATTTAAAAAATTAAGAAACAAAAGACAGAAATATATTTACAAGACAAAAAGAGTCACTACAAAATGTAAGAAAAATATTTAACTTATAATATTTATTTGAGATGTAACTATTTGGTTTTTAAGGGCGTTCATGTGTAATACATTTGCCTTAATAAATAGATAAATAAATGAATAAATAATTAAAAGTTATGACAGAGTGAGTAGGCATTATTACAAGCTACTCAAATGAAAGTCTGTATGCAATTATAAAATATGAAAAAAGACAAATTATTTACCCAAGCTATTATCAAAACCGTTTTCATTTTGATTAGAAAATGGATTTTTTTTCAAACTCTGCTGTAAGGTTGACCAAAATTTGGCAATCATCTATCAGAAATGCCCCACTCAATTGTGTAACGCATCTAATGTATTACACTTAACGTAAGTATGGTTGCCTAAACGTAGCAACCGTGCAACATTGGGCAATACCGCTCAAAGTCCACCCACGCATACACGTTAGATAAATCATTTTTGTTAGTTTTTTTTTCATTGATAATTGATATCTTTTGGTTCGTTTTACATATCGATTTAAAACATTAGATATGGTTTTATTCGAAGAGAAAGCTTCTGAGTTCAAGAAATTAAGAGGTTTGCTAGTGAATGAAAAGCTTTTGCGACAGCAAAAACGATGGGTTTTAATCAGCAACAAGCAAAAACATTGAACATTTTGTGTTCCAGTACAACATAGCAAAATTTAAAATGTTAGTACATTCCAACGTTTTTAGTACATTGAATGAGACAAAAACGGCAATAGAATAGATGAAGCGCATGATAGACACCATGCGAACAAAAACAGAAACCTTTTCAAATCCAAATAATTCAATCGTAGAATGAAATGATTTTTTTCCAATATAAAGCAAGTACGATTTAGAGGATAATTTTGGCTGAACTTTTTGTGATGGGAATGATGGAAAAAATGGAGCAAAAATAAGAAAGAGCCTAGAATACAAATTGACGATACGTACATATTGAATTCAATCAATGCAAATAATTGCTCAAGTCATTGGAATTTTTTCTTCAATACTCTTATCGAAAACTGGACAGGAAACAGAAAGTATCATCAGTCACTTATGTGACAATAAACCTAAACTGATTGAAGTGGAGTTTCATCACCATTGAAAGAAGTTTTCTATCTTCAATTTGAAAAAAAAAAAGACATTGTGAACTGATCAAATATGAGTTTTCCATAGTTACATCTAAAACCGAACGGTAACAATACATAAAAACCTAGAGAAAAATTGACCTTGTATTACATAAAAATATAAAATTGAATTTATTCTGTAAAAATGGGTTTCCCTGCAATAAAGACGAAATGGATTATTTCAGCGAAATTTGTAAGTATTATTAATAATAAATTATGTGCATTTTCTTTTCGCTCAAGTACAATGGATAACATTAGCATAGGAAAAATTTGATCTCGATGGTGTGACGCACGATTTTATGGCGAATGATCTAAACATCGGAGCGAGCTCATTTGGTAAAGTGCACACGAAGTGCGCGTGGATAATAACATCACGGTCGAAATGTCAGTGTGCATTTGTGAAATCATATGTGTAAATTAACTGTGAAATGATGTTCGATTGATTGATTCGATGACCGTCAAAAGCATTCATCGTAGATTCGGTGTCGCGCATTTCCCATCTTGTGAATTCAAGACATCGAACAAAAGCAGCAGCATCAATGTCTTGTTCAGCGCAAGACGCTGATGTGATTTTAATGCGAACGAACGTTTGAGCATAAAGAATATCTATCATCAAATAAAGAATGAGGCATTTGTATTATCCTTTCGATACGGATGACATAACAAACCTATTATATTTGTACATTATCATATTTCCTCTGTTCGCCGGAGTATCGAATTGCCATGTCGTCGTCGTTTTTGTCGACGGCGGCAGTAGCAGCAGTGATACATATAGCGATTTCGAAATGTGGAGTGAATTACAATTCAGTACATTTAAACAGCGGTGGCAGCCACGGGGTTCCATCATTCCAATATCACCATTCCAGTGGTGACGCAAGGGTGCCGCAAGCAACAGTGCTCCGACCCCTTCAATTGGTATGGTATTGAATTAATCTGCAAAGAAGCAAAGGAAGAAAACGCAAAAATACAGTCTTTTACAGAACTATTTATTGGCATATTCTTTTGAATATTGTTTCATTGTTTCGCATTTTTTTATTGTTGCTACTGCTCGCTTCAATTTTCATTTTGTATGGCATTCTTTTCATTTGACTTGATATGGGTAATATGGGTGAATACAATCTTACAAAAATTGTGCTAATAATGCGAAAAAGCATATAAATGCTATGAGAAATCAAAAGAGGATCAAAATATACCTAATAATAGGTTTCAGAACAACAACAACAACCAAAAAACCAATTGTTCCTCTATTTGTTGAACTGTGCCGCGGTGCGTAGCTGGCGTGTGTGCGCGCGTATATGGATTTAAGTATAACAATAGAGTCTGTTCAAAAAAAATTCTTCAGTTCTTCCCCTTTCATACTTGATACATAGCACTTTGGCTAGGTTTCTTATTTTCCCATGCGTTATTTCCTATAACAGATTCCAAAAATTGACTAAAATATTTAAAAAAAAAACAGAAAAATTCCACGTTTCGTACGTGCAAGAGAAAAAAGAGCTTGCTATGTAATTGAAAATGTTTTTTGCAAGTTTTCCTTCCCTATTATTTCTTTCGCGTATTTTCTTCGCGAACGAAAAAAATGCAAGAAAATAAATGGAAAATTCATTCAGGAGCATTCGTTCTTAGATGTTTTATGTTATATACGACGTAGTTTCAATACTATATATTGTACAGGGTATGAACATGGCAAATTTTCGATGCAAATATTAATCGAAAACCGCCAAAAGGGTTCAATTATTCCAACTAACTTATTTATCTTTGAGCGCGCACGCTTTTCCATTGCGTCGTCAACGCAACACTTGCTCGAACTATTCGGTAGAATCACTGAAGACCAGGGAAAAAACTATGGACCGTTGAACAATTTTTGGTGCATATTGATGAAGAAAAAGAAAAATATCAACGAAAGCTCATCTTTTGTTCGTCTTGCTTTTGGAGCTAGCGAATGCAACGTTGTCGAAATCAAATTTTCTCAAAGTCGATCGATTATACATAAAAACGAACGGCATCTAATATGTGTCCATGTTTTCTTTGAACAAAAGTCAATTTATTAACGGAGAATCAAATTGAATTTCTTGGCAATTTGCTCTTGACTTGATTCCACTTGCTGCTTGTCGAGATGTTTTTTCGTCACGAAATGTATGTTCTATAAGCATCAACAACGTTTCGAAGCATCGAAAGATCAGCAAGGCCGGATAATTTACATCGTGAAATTATTTCAACTTTTAGAGATTTCGTTCGTTTAACAAACGTATAATAGGGAATTCGTGGTATGGAATGGTTTGTATGCGCCGCACAGTGATAGCTGTATAAATTTGGTGTGACTGATTTTCTACGCGTAAAATGTTCAGCACTGTCATAAACAGAACGCGGCTAGAGCACTGTTTAAACACCGAAAAAAGTAATGAAAAAGAGAGCAAGCGAGATAAAGAAAGGGAAATTTGTCGGTAAAATGGGAAAAAATTATAAAAGTAAAGCCGATGATGATATTGATAAAAGGTTTTATCGCTACATACAGTGTTCAGTTCTTTGCCACATCTCACCTCTCTCCATCGACCAACGTGTTTGTGAGCATTGTGTGTTTGTTACGCATATTAGCAGTTCAGTCATTGGTGCTGATCGGTCTCATTTCATAAGAGCGGGTATCAGCTATGAAATGACGGAGGGAGCGAACGAGCGCGGAGGGTAGACAGCGAACAAATTGGGAACAACGGAGAAAGATAGATAAAAAAGTTCGAATTAAATCAAATAATTCTAAATTGGGTGGAAATTTTTCAGAAGCTTTTCAAAAGATGCGATACACGATTTTCACGTTTTTTTACGGTTGAAGCAGTAAATCGCTTTATTATTATATAAAAATTTGAATTCGATGTGCCATCGATGAACATCGTCATCATCGATGGATACCGTGGAGCTCACCGAACACAATAACAATGACAACAACATGAAAATCCGTAGCAACGACAGCAGCAGCAGCAGCAACAACAACAACAATAACAACAACAACAACAAGAAAAATTGAAAGTGCGCCCTCCCACTTGTTCAACTTGTAGACGCAATGAAACGGATGCTTGCACAACAAAAGGATACTAATTTATGAAATGTTTGCATGGTGATGATATGTGCAAAAGTGAGATAAATGCGACCGTACTGTCAACGCTGCCGCTCATTTGTCTTTATACAAGACCATGATTAATTAGGAATGTTCAGGTGAAAAAAAAACGAAAACATTAGCAACAACAATCCACCCCAACAGCATACACAGACAGCTACGGCAAATACATTGCCAACAAAAGACAACAACGATGGAATTTGTGCATGAATCAAAACCGTTTGAAGTCTTTCACGGCTGTAGCAAACGGAATGGCGATTAATTAAGTAGTACTTATTGTTGATAGTTGAAAATGGAAATTTTTGCTCAAATTCGGCAGCTAGTTGGTGTGTATCGTTTTTCACCCTCTGTTCACATAACTCATGCTGCATAACAAAATTATGTGCTAGCTTTAGTTTGAAATTGGTTTGATTCTCGTGTTTTTGTTTTCTTATTCGCAAAAAGTTACTAATTTCTATACTTTTGAACAAACGTATACATTTTGCGCACATGCGAATGACATTATATGCGCGCCTCATATTCCGATGCCGCCAAAAAAGCGACCAGAATGAAGTGAAGACGGGAGAAAAAGCGAGATTTCTTATCGCATTGCCTCAATGTTGATATATCATAATGGCCTGTATTCATGGGGCCGGAATGGCAGATAGAGGCATTTATCATATTAAGGAGCTATATCGGAAAGTTTAAATATTGTTTTCCATCCGCGATTTTTATGACTTTATTTCGGAAAAGAAGTTTTTACGACTGTTCGATGATGGTTTGGCAATGATGGTGTGTGGCTTCATGGCTGCTGCCGCCTTTTACGTCTCGCATCCTAAGTGTATGGTTGGTTGGCTGGTTAGTGCATGACCTGGTTCGGATACCAATTCACATAGAAATAATCGTTATTGTTACTCATCATCATCATCATCATCTTCACATTTCAGCCAAAACAGCCAAAAGGAGGCAACGACAACGCGAGCCGACCAAAAAAAAAGCCGAACAAAATCACCAAACACGGAACACACGCTAAACAGAGTTGGTGACTTTGTCGCTGTGGCTAAAATGGTAAACACGTTACTAGAAAGGCCGCCTGACACTGATGTTATGTCGAGGTATTGTCATAAAATCACAAGAGTGGAAAATGTAATGCACGCTGAAACTGAATTGGTAGCGTGCAAATGGCATTTCTTTTCGCAAAGGTGGTGAAAATTCAAAGTAGCCTTTTCTGATGTTGATCTCTTGCCGGTGATGATGCTCATTCGTTTGTTGGTGCTGCTGTTGCTTGCCGCGCTGAAACAAGGACCAATGCATATCAACATAACTTTTATGAATTGACATTGACAATGGCTATTAAATAAACCGTATCCTAGTTCAATCTGATGACACCTTATGTCAGTCTTTGGAATGGTGTTTTTTTTGTTCGAATCCAATTCCGTTCAACGCGAAAAAGAGAGATGCCTGGCGGTGTGGCATTCTTTTGAAAGAGAGAATGTGGTTGGTGCTTTTGTGTAGCCAGAATTATGTGGTGCGAGAAAAAAAACGAATATTTATAAACATAATCGAAGCATTTTTCCATAGCATAAAGTGAAATAAAAGGAACGAAACGAAAAAAGGCAAAGGAAAGGCGTGAAATTGCGAAGAAACAAAAAAAGAGAACGTTTCAAAGATGATCCCATGAGATACCTTTTTTATTTGTTCGAAAAAAGAGAAGAAAAGCAAAAAAAAAGCTTTTGATTCGCTTATCGATACAAGTTCATGCAAGCATAGATCTACTTCATTATTGTACAATAAAGGCGATCTCAAAGGTGCATACATCAATAAGGAGAAGATACGATGAACTAAAAAAAACCCACAGACACACGCACACACACCTTTCCACTAAACCACATAAAATCGCATACTTTTTAAGCTCAACTCCAAAGATAGACACGTGTCGCGTACGCGCTGTGCATTTCTTAAACACCCCATACATGCCGTGCCGTGCCGTGCCGTACCGTGCTGTTCACTCTCTTCTTCTACTTCTGCACAATCGAAACGATACCACCACACACATATACATACACAATGAGGGCACACAGCACACGGCATTCAGCATCTGTAACCTTAATACGCCATGAATGGCATATCGATCCGGTGATACATACAAAAGGTCTCACGTTGATCTTTAACAAATAGTCTCATAAAATCACATACACCTCATTTTTATTGATTTATTGAAACGCGAATATTTTGTGATATATTTTCGAGTGTGTGTGTGTGTAAGTGTATGTGCCTTTCGACAAACTACTTACAAGATTACCATTTTGAGGTTGAAACGAGCCTTGTTCCCTTCGTTTTGCCCTTCTCTTGCTCAGCTTTTTTTCTGACAATTTTCGGTTGCTTTGCAATCGAAGTACGTGCAAATAAACGAACATTGAAATTATGGAGTTATTTTTTTTCTCTCTCTCGCAAATATTGCAGAAAAAGTTTGAATTGATTGGCATTTGTGCGAGTATCTGGAGTATATGACTATGATTGGCCCATTCTCACAGTGAATGATGTCGATTGGCTCCTTATGATATCTTAACAACTTGCATTTTTCGCGCTACGAATGTTGGCTCACAATTTCCAGCCCTCCAACGAAGTCCATTTCATTAAATTGACATTTCCGCGATTCATTGACGATATCAGAAAATCCATGAAACAATTTTGTCTACTCTCCAACTACACACTTTTGAATGTACAGTAGGGTGTTTTTCATAACCTGGACAAAAGAAATGGTAGATTTTAAATTGAAGAGAAAAGAATTCTGTATCAATACAGTATTGCGATTGATACTCACACTTCCCAAAACAAAAATAACATTAGCGTATACAATAAAATTTAATGATGCATTGAATGGCAAAAGAATATTTTCAAATTCATTTCTTCTGATTTTCAACGAGCACGTTTTAAACTGTCCAGAGTTTTTTTGTTTTTTTTTTTACAGTTTTGAGCCGTAGCCTTTGGAAGAAATCTGCTGTCGAAATATTGTTCGGAAATCAAGCCACATCGTGAACGTTTCGATATTTTATCATGGTGTACAGTATTTGTGTCAAAACCAAATTCAGCATTGATGTATCAATTTTGTGCCGATTGAATTCATTTTCATACGAGCATTTGGGAAGGCAAGTCAATAGTGAATATTGCTCGATTTACAGTGATTGTTTTTTTCGTTTTTTGGTTAAATTGTGTAATTTAGTCAGTGTTTGGTGAAAATTGTGCACAATTCTTTATTAATTTTTCTCATTTTCTTGTTCGTTCAATAGATTTGTGGAGTACTATGTAATGCGCAGAAATGGCGCGACCAAAGAAGAAGCAACAGGCGCCGAACACAAGCCACTTTTCCGTAATATGCGCATTGCGCTCTGTCATTTTGGAGACATTTCAACGGACGCTTATCAGCATAATCAGTCAGCTAAGCATCGCTGCTACGAATATTGCTGTTTTAGCTGGGCTACTTTTTCTGTTCAAAGTAAGGTTAAAATTGAAAGTATTTTTTTGTACATAATGTAAGATTTGTTCATTGTTTTTTATAGGGAAACACGGCCATGGAAAAAAAAACTGGGCATTTTTTGACGGTAGTGGTGAACAAATCATTTTTGATTGCTTCAAAGCTGTGTTGAGACAGAACGTTAACGACAACAGTATCATGCTGGCCAAATTTCGAGAATGGGTTGCAGATGCTGTCAGTGAACTGTTTCTATGGCCAAGCAATTATGCTTTCGGTAATCTGACCAAGTATCTACGACAACAGTATTGCGACAATGTGACAACCAACATCCGAACTCATTGTAAAAAACGGCTCAAAACATTCTTCACAATGTGTGTGTACGAGTTGAACGACATTCTCCGGAAGAAAAATGTGAATCCGATTTACTTTTTCAACGCCACCGATATTCGAAATGCTGTGAATTACACATACAAACGAGTAGATACCATTCGTGGTGATGTTCTTGCACAGCAACGATTGCCTAGTCTTTTCAAGGATTTGAGAGACATTGGTGTGTCACATGATTGCAACATTCGTGATTGCGTTGGCGGTGCAAATTGGTCTCAATCATTGAGAATGTGGTTAGAAATGCAACGGGCAATACTTCTATCTTGCATAAGCCAATGTTTACGCCAGTTGGAATTTATTCCACAAATACACATTGTATGTGACACGACCAGCAGTTCCGGCGCCACCGAAAATTACGAATTTCACTACTGCTATGACACCAAACTTGGCGTTCGCAAGAATAAGGGTGAAAAGATGACACGGCTATTCACATTTGAAGAAGAGTTCGATCGCAACTGAATCCGAAGTGATATCAAAGAGATGCCATCACCACGCGGCACAACATGGAGTTGGTACAATGGTACATTCAACATCGATGGCGGATGATGGAAAATGGCATTAAAGTGTACACAGCTCGAAGCTATGCTCGATTGCAATTGGACAAGCATATTGAATGGCATCGAGCGATTGATTTATTCGCCGGTCGTTTTGTCAACCACAAATCAGCACTGATTTTCTTTGGATGCAGAACACTTGCACCGATACAAGCATACAAAGTCATATCGATACAAATTGTGCGCAGATTGTCGACCGGATCAACGTGCAATGCTACCAACACTCATCGTGACCAGTGTGAGCAAACGTGCACTGCAAATGAAACGAGCAATTGAACGAACATGGCGAGAGGTGCGCGATATGGACAATGTGATTGCAGCAACTCTAACTCAATCGAATACACGACGATTGGTGTCGAAGAAACAACGTTTCTCGAAGACATGGCAACCAAACGCAAATGTGAACGACGGAGTGAAGGCTGCTGCTCAACCACAACGATTGTAACTGTACTGTATCGAGGTAAGTCATTTTAATGGAAAACGCTTTGCGACTTGTGGATTTATAACACAGCACAAAAATATTTTGGTGATGGCTGCACTCATTGGGGTTTTGAATGCACGGTCCTCTAAGATCAACTTGCATGATGTTCCATACTCACCAACGATATTCAAATATA
>NW_022596750.1:0-6397 GCF_009176505.1 Sitodiplosis mosellana | reverse complement strand
TTTTTTTTTGTAAATATAAGATGTTTTCTTTTGTATTTGATCTTTATTTGAACTTTTTTACTAAAATAATTCTTAAAATTTAGAAATATTATTAATTAATCAAACTGACTTGAATCAAATGATATTGAAAAATGTTAGAAAAAAATGGCTAAATGTTGATGAAACGTCTTATTTATAATCCATATCAGATTCAGAGTCCTCGTGGTAGTCAACCGTTGCGACAGTTGTTCGACGGGAGCGTATTGGAGCTGCACGTGATGTACTTTCGTCTTTTTCGGTTTTGCTGCTGCCGTCTTTCCAGTTGTTTTTGCTGTTGTTTTTTTCGATGTTTTTGGTTTCTTCTTTGCTTCCTTTGCCAAGCGACGCTGTTCAATTTCCTCAATCTCCCGAATGGATTCATCGGAGGTTAAAATTTGCGTGCGAATAGGTTTGCGACCGCGATTCGATGCCGTTTTGCGAGGTGGTGCTTTTGGATATGGACGAATTCGTTCGATTGTGTTGGTCAAATCTTGCTCTGTGTTTATTGGTGTCGAAGCACGTAAGCGGCTTATTTCAAAATCAAGCGAAGCATCGTTTATATCACTTGGAAATCACTTGGAATGTCTTCATCAACCAAAATCTGGGATGGTGTGTATGGACGATTTGTGACTTCGCTGGGGAGGAAGTCAATATCTGTGAAAATTTGTGAATCCAATGGCCAAATGCCAGTGGTACGGAAACCGGATTTCAATTGGCCTAAAAATGAACAAATATCACGAAGTTTACATTTAAAATGTGTAAAATGCCCAGGAAAATGATGTAATTTCAATATAAAGCCGTAAAATGAGTAAAAATGTCTGATCCGAATAGCGCCCTCAATTTCGATCCGAATAGCCCCCACACACCATTTCCGGAATTTTGTCCTCAAAAAAAATCATGCGCTAAATATTTATTCTAACTGGTATTATTCATTGATAATACTCGACATTAGCTTTCAAAATATAATACCTTTCAACTCGTTGCTTCACTAAAAAAACACAAAAGTCGAAATTCTGTGACGACGAAAATATTTGGCCGAGAGAGCTCAAAACACAACTTCACCGTTCTACGCTGCACGGCACACTGAATATGCAGTCATGTAAGTTGCCAAATATGCGGCATACAACAACACATTTAACGTTGGTTCCATATGTCATGGTGTTGGTACCGTTTTGGAGATAAGTCAAGTGATCCGAATAGCCCCCTGATCCGAATAGGCCCCCTTCCCCCTATCTGAAGAATTTTCGACATCATTTTTTGACTAACGAAATTTTTTGTTCTTGGTATTTTGGTTGTACGAATGGATTCATTATGTTCAATTGGACCATAGAAATTCATTCAGCTCATATAACTACCGAAAATGAATATATTTCAATTTTTCGTAGCAAAAGTTTGAAGTCATTTTTGTACGAGAGCAAATGAATCAAATTTCAGATTGCAAACTTTTTTTAACTCGCATGTTTTATCAATTCAAATGATTGAAATATGCTCAATGGAATGCTATGAGATCGTTCTAACTATAAAACAGTGGCTGTATGGACGATTTTGAATTTTTGTTAAAATACAATTTGGTATTTTCCGTTCTGAAACACAGAAGATTGGAAAATTGTCTTACATATTGGTTATTAACTAGGGTGAATCGATTTTTTCAGTTTTTGGAAATCACCCATATCGTCTTGAAAATGACCACGAATTGCCACATTTTATAAATCGTTCGAAAGCCATTCTCCTAAGCTATCTTTTACATAAATAAACTTTTTGTGTTGGGTGTCACGGTAGTGAGATATGGGCCTATGTTTGGAGTTCCTGACATGGGGGCTATTCGGTACATGTGGGGGCAAATCGGATCATAGGTGGGGGCTATTAATATCACCCTCATTTCATCGCATTTTAAGTATAAAAACACTCTCCGAATCAATATTTCGCGGAATTAGAGTCCTTTTTCTGGTATTTTAACAGTTTAATTGGAAACTAATTAATTAAGTTTTCAAAATTAGGGAATGTTGTTGATGTGTTCAACTGAATTGAATGAAATTATACTAATGCCCATTGTAAGTGGTTCGGATTTAATTAAATCAGAGCTTAAAATAAGAGTGAATAAAGTCCAAAATGGTGAATCAAGATTTGAAAATGTTAATCAAAAAATTCCAAACGGTGAATTAGAATTCACCAATGAAACATGGATTTAATTTCACTTTTTGAAAAATTTCGCGACTAAGAGCGACGATATATTTGATGTGATGAATATTACGGTTTCAACCGGTTTATTTGAATTTGGCCGCTGTATTGTTTCCATTACAATTGCTTAAATGGCTTCTGTGAATTGAAATACAACACAGGCGCACGCTAAAGCTAATTTTATGCATATTTTTCCAGTGTATTGAAATGACAGCTCAGAGAGAAATTACATATATGAGCGCACGGAATCCGTTCCACACACAAAAAAGGATTCATACATTTGCACACTTTGACTACGGATATACACATAGCATTTCATTTGCTATGCGTCCGCATACACATTTTGCATACTGTATGCAATACAATTGTAACTATAAATAAGACATACAGTATGCAAAATGTGTCATTCTATTCTAGCAGAACTATGTTGAAATATTTTATGTGCAGTGTGCGGTGTACGCTTGTGTATTTTTTTGTCAATTCGCTGATTTTTACACCCCTGTGGATTTTGATTTTGCCTCCCCTTTTCGATTTCAGCAAATTGTGAATCAAAGAAAATCCTTATTTTAAGCTCTGAATTAAATCCAAAAATTTAATTTTCAACTTTGCGAAAACGGTCAAAAAATGAAAGCTAATAAGTCAAAGCATAAAATTTGGTCGAAAAGAAGAAAAATTGATCTTATGAGTACACTCGATATGCGTTATGGGGCTTTGAAATCGTGATTTTTCCGAATTTTGTTAAATCTTAAAGATTTAACTTTCAAATGCGGGATTTAAGCATTTTTCACGCAAAACCATGTTGCAAATAAGTCAAAAATTGTTGGAAATGACCGAAAAATTTTAAATCAGCAAAAAACTCAATCACTTCATACGTTTTTTGAGTCGAAATTTGCAAACATATCATTTTTCGTATATTCTCAACATTTAATTTTTAAATGCGTGATTTAAGAATTTTTCACGTTAAACACTGGGTCAAATAAGGCAAAAGTTGTGGGAAATGGTCAGAAAAATCTAAATTAGTAATAAAAAGCAAGCACTTTTGACCATTTTTGGGTTCAAATAGGCAAGAATATCAGTTTACGGAAACCCTCAGTATTTCACTTTCACATTATGGTGAATTGTTTTGGAAAATCTCGTTTTTCGACAGTATGCCCATCCAAAACTTCTAGCCAGCTTCAAATCAAGCACCGAAAGCTATATCTGTGGCTTGTTTATGGGGATTTCGGGTCAGCACAAGATTTAGATAGGTAAATGAGTTTTTTTATGAAACCATGAAAGTAAAATCCCAATAGAAATCCCATTTGTGATATTCCAAACGTCATGAAACTTATTCTAATCTTAACTACATTCTGAATCTTACCAAAAAACTCAATCCCTGAAATTTTGAAGCCAATCGAAAGCGATTTACGGGTACCTCCCATACAAATTTGGCCTGTTTTGCCAATTTTATGAAGAAAATAAGAATATTAATAACTCACCACTTTTGGGTCGCTTTGCAAACTCAAATGACTACCTGGCCGCCTATTCAATTTTTCATCCAGGTAACCTCATTTTTGTATATGTTCACTACGAGAACACCTTGGTACTACCCGTAGGGCCATGCAAGACCCTAACGACATCTATTGAGTTTTGTAGAAATCATTATGGTACTAACTACTAGGTTCAATATGAGTGGTTATTCTACTTAACAGTAGACTTTACGTGAAGCTCAGCGGCTTTACTGTTACTTAACATGATTTTAACTTAATAGCAAAACGTCAAACCAAATGGTAGTTGTGCTCACTGTTGTATATGCCGGATGATACTACCCACATTAATTATGAAATTGCGATTTTCATGTTGCCGTTAAACCCCATCCATGATCTCAAGCGGACGAATTCATCAGGGACAACGCACATTGCCCAGGTGCCATTCTTTGGGTTGCTGCCGATTGCAACAAACACGAGCGGGGCTGTCCCAGGTTCCAACCACCTACGTGGTATTCAACTGATCTCACATGAATCACACAGCAAAATCAATACTAAAAGACTGACGAATTGTTTTCCATACATTCTTTTATGTGTATTGAAATGATGATACTTATCTGTGATGTTTACACTTATTTCTTGTAAATTTTTATTTTCTGCTTTGTTGTAGCCATCCACGAGTTGGTGACTTAATATTCTTATCTTTGAAGTCAATTTTGAATTATTTATCAATTAACATCAAATCTCGCTCTAGTTACGTTTCAAATCATAGTCCATGTCAACTCAATGATATGCCTTTACAGACGTAAAACTCCTCGTCAATTTATCAACCGGTATGAATTGAGCGACGACTTTTGCTGTCCAAGGATCTCAAATTAAACGTGTAATTGAACGCTTCACATAGCGTTTGTCTCTTTGGAAACGTTTACCAAAGGTTATCCTGGACCGTTTGCCATAGACTAATATCAACCTGTGCTTCTCTCCCATAAGAACCAATGTATTTGACGTGACAGTGAATAGCGGTAGCGCCTAAATAGGATCTGCGGCAACTTAATGAACTATCAATACTTCTTGTTGTTGCGAAATTCATGACAACAACAACAAGTATTGATAGTTCTTAAAAATTCCGCAAATTGCGAATAGGCGCCACCGCTATCTTGCGCCGGTCAAAAGCACAGTTTGACTAATATCAAGCATTTCCATCTTGGTTGTATAACTGTTTTCGTTTTCATGTTCCTACTATTGTGAATACCGCATGATGTAACGAGGCGAGAACTGAAAGTTATCGAAAGTTATTGCTACAATTGTTTATTATTTTAAATGTGTAACAGTTTTGCACTCTTTTCCGGCCAAACCTTAATCAAAACCCACATTATATTCAGTGGTTTATAAAAAACTAAAAAAAAATAAAAAAAATACAAATAAATAAATAAAAAGTCCACCGCCTGGATGACTCGCAGAGCGACAAATGTAAAAAATACCAAAAAATTGGCTTTTTATGGTCATTTTACACTGTAACTGGCTCAGAATGCTGTTTCAATGGCTGATGTCTTCGTAAAAGTTATAGATATTGACGAGCTAAACAAAACCTCATCATCAGTTTTTGCCAAAAATTGGCTGGAATAATGTAATCGTCCGAAATGTTGCGATCTAAATGGCTTCCGAAATCGCTGTCATGAAAAAATTGATATGGGGCTTGCTCCACCAATTTCTATGATACCCATATGCGTTCTTTGCACCAAACCTATTTTTTGGAGGTATATTTCTCGAAACTGGCCGGACATTCCAGATGTGATAGAACTTTTTTTTGAAGCAGTCTAATACTCGTAAATAATATCCGAATTTCCGAAACAATAAAACGGCGCAACAAAATTCCTACTCAGATCATATGCATGTGAGACTGCTACTGCCAGTTGGGCATTCTGTTGAAGTTGTCCCAAGCATAAATCCATATTTTCACAGGCTTCAAAATCTTTGACATGTTCGATGGGTATGTCTGAAAAATATTCAAAATAGGATTCAATAATTTATGATACCAAATAACAACTCACTTCATTTTGTTTTAGTAGATGCTGCAGTGCAAATTCATCCCCAATGAGTTTTCCACAACTTCTTGTATCGACTCAATTTGATTTTCATGAATTAAACTCGTCAGAAAATTTAAAACAAATGCAAGAATTATGATGGCAAATAACATCATTCCGAACATGCAACAAATAAAAAAATTCGATGTGGAATGAATTTTGGATTCAAACTGAATGTAAAGGGTGTTTTTTTAACTGCATACATTCTTTCAATAGAGTTATCTGACAGAAGGACTGACATATGGTCCGCCATTTTGGTTTGTTTATGTTCACTAAACTTGTGCAAATTCAACATGAGCCACTTAAGTCTGCCTCAACGTCTCCAAATTTTGGAAATTTATTACCAAAATAAGTGTTCTCCTAAGCAAACTTTCCGTGCTTTGCGTGAATTTTACGGTCCAAATAATCGGCCAAGTGAACATGCTATCATTGCTTTAATGGCAAAATTCCGTGAAACCTATTCGCTCCATGACAATATTCAACCAACACGAGCTCATACAGTGCGTACACCCGAAACAGTAGATGCTATGGACGAAAGTGTGACCGAGGATCCATATCTATCGATTCGGCGCCGTGCGCAAGAAATGAATCTTTTTCCGTCCGCTACGTGGAAAATTTTGCGGAAAGACCTCGGTCTACGGGCTTATAAGA
>NW_022596749.1:0-8167 GCF_009176505.1 Sitodiplosis mosellana | reverse complement strand
GAAAGGACAAATTAAGGACTAAATCTGTGAGCGATCTGTTTGCAATTTGATCCCCACATGAAAAAGTTCCTCATAACCGCTGAAAATGCTCCAAATGTATGTAAACTCGCATTTGGGACATTTTTTGAGACAAAAAAATTTGTCCCAAAGTGGAAAACGAAAGGACAAATTAAGGACTAAATCCCTGATGAAGAATTTTCATAATATTACACAATTTGGAAAAAGAACCTTTTCGTATATGGCTTAGAATCGACAAATCATGGCCATGCCCATTTGGGACATTTTTTAGGACAAAAAAATTTGTCCCAAAGTGGAAATCGAAAGGACAAATTAAGGACTAAAACTTTGCATCATTAGTTTTCATTTTCATGCACTCGTTTGAAATTTTTCTTATAGGCCTTTTGGTGAAAATCCCCAAAACCGCCGATGCCGATATCTCGCTAACGGTTTGAGGACAAATTCTGATTTTTGTGGGACAAAAAAGGACAAATTAAGGACTAAATATCCTGAAGTTTTGACACCGAACGCAAAAATTTGTCCGGCTGGGGAGGGGGAGCCTCTTTATTGGATTCTCTTACGTCATACCAGAGAGTAAAATAAGAAAAAATAGAACTGCTTGAAAAATTGAAAAAAAAAATCTTGCGCAGATTTTTGTTGTGACTTGTGAAACTGTCTAAAATCAAGAAAAGAACAAGAATTGAAGAGAAAAAATCGGACGAGCGGAGCGAGCCGAAAATTTTGCTCCACTATACACTGTAATAATCAGAGCCATGAAACCGAACTGTCAAACTACAACGGGGACCGCGTAGTCGGTTGTCATTCGTTGCGGAACGCGCTAAAAGTATGCATAAGTACATGAGTACATATTTCAAGCATTCTGGTTAAAAAATATTTCAATTATTTATAAAAATATACCTAGTGTATTAATATGAAAACCCATTTTTAATAACATTTTAGAAACGTTTGAAAAAATACCGAAAAAGAATATGAACTTTCTTTTTTTTTGCTCAGAAATTCTTTGCTAACATTTTTCTTGTTTTTGATTGACAAAGTGAGGTTAAGTATCTACTGACATGTTCAATGTGTAGAACAAATTTGTGCACTCGGTGGAACAAAGCCATTGTGTGTTTAAGTAGCCACTTTATTCCCATGGCTCCTGAAACACATTTTCAAGCTCATTTTGTAGGAAGCGAACGTAAAAAATGAGAAAATTGAATTAATTGATTTCAAAATTCATTTGAACATCAGCAAATCTAAAGAAAACTTAGATAAATATGTTCATGTTGGAAACATTTTTCTAAATTTGATAATGTGGATGTGTCATCCAAATCATTCATTGCATTTAAATAGGAAATAAAGAAACAACATAATTTTACACAAATATTCATTTTCCACTTGATTTTATCATTTTTATTCACTCCATGAATAATATACGTTCACGAAAATACGTTGTCTTTTTCAATAGTTCAAATTCAACGAGTCGTTCTACGAAGGTGCACTTAAGACTGTCTGGCGTGTATTTAATTTGTACTTTATTCTGACAGCCGCGTTGTAATTGATGATGACAGTTCGGTTTCGCCCCTCTGGTAATAATTGAATTTCGACTATAAACCGATCCATTGATCTTCCAAACAAAGAATATTTAAGTTTAAATTTTGGAATCAACTAATTAAAATCCAAATACTGTTCTCAACATCGACAACGACAGTTCATCGTCGTCACGTCTTTCGGTATTGATATTCTCAAATCTCAAAATTTCGAGTCTGAATTTCAAAACATAATGAAAACTTTGACGTTCAACACGATTGTCTTATGTCATACAGTCATTAGAATGTACAATGTACATTGAGAAATAAGTGCGTAATTTGATCGTATAGAAATTAAAATGATTATTATTTGCATTTTTGAACTGCGCCAATTTTTTGAAAAGGAATGTGCTCTTTGAACTGTCCAAAATGGGCAAAAATACCGCTTATTTTACTCTCTGCGACATACGCAGTTGTTCATTTTTTTTCTAAACGAATTGAAACAAATGAATGAGTTTTTCTGATTCGCTGCCCAAAGCTAAATGCCGCCCTGCACTTCGCATCGATCATTTTTATTTGCTAAATGCGGTATATTGGGTGTTACTAGGTGGATTGATAAGTCAGGTACTTTTCTATGAGAGGGAGACACTGATACAAAATCCTTATGGTTTTTGACAAGTACCATCCTTCAGAAGACAGCTGTCCAAATTGGAGCCAAATCCGACCGAATTAGTTCATGAGTTATAGCACTTTGAAACAATCAACCTCCAAACATTTGTGTAAACATGGAAAAAAGTGAATTTCGTGTGTTGATTAAACACCATCGAAAATGGTTGAAAAACCATCGCCCAGACCGAAGTGGCGCTTAAAAAGTATTATCAGGACTCCGCACCATCTCATAAAATGGTCCACAAGTGGTTTACTGAATTTAGGTGTGGTCGCACGAGCACCGAAGACGCAGCTTGCCCAGGTCGTCCAAATGAGGTTACTACCACATAAATGATAGACAAAATACATGATCTGGTGTTAAATCATCCGAAAATGAAAGTGCGTGAGACAGTTGAGACTGTAAACGTCTCACATGAACGGGTGCTTAACATATTGCATGAACATTTGCATATGAATAAGCTATGCGCAAGATGGGTGCCGCGTTTGCTGACAATTCAACAAAAACGCATTCGTGTAACCACTTCTCAAGCCAATTTGGCCTATTTTAATCGCAACCGAAGTGAGTTTTTGCGTCGATTAGTCCACTCAACAGGCTAGAGAGGCCAAAAACGCAACAATGGGCGGGGAAGGTAATGGCCAGTGTGTTTTGGGATGCGCACGGAATAATCTTCATCAACTACCTCCAAAAAGGAAGGACGATTACTGGCGCATATTATGCTGCATTGTTGAATCGATTGGTGGTTGAAATCGCATCGAAACGGCCCCATATGAAGAAAAAAATCCTCTTTTTGGACGGTAATGCACCGTCGCACACATCGATGGTTGCAATGGCTAAAAAGCACGAGTTAGGCCTCGTATTGCTTCCGCACCCGCCTTATTCTCCTGACCTGGCCCCCAGTGATTACTACCTGTTCCCAAACCTCAAAAGATGGCTTTGTGGAAGGCGTTTTTACAACAATGAAGAAGTCGAGTTCGAAACAGGTAGCTATTTTGGGACATTGGACAAATCGTACTATTTAGCAGGTATCCAAAAGTTGGAAGATCGTTGGGCTCGCTGAGAAATAAATAATTATTAAGAAATAAAATGAAATGTGTGTTTTCATTCAAAAAGTACCCGGCTTTTCAATCCACCTAGTATCTTTATAAATCCTATGATTCGGCGATAATAACATATACATAACTATAATAATAACATAGTATTTGAAGAGAATCCAGTTAAATGAAAACACAATGGCTTTTATTTTTAAAAAGAAACAAAGTGATTCATTTATTTGAACTCAATGTAAACTCGACAAAGATAAATGTGATTGAATTTTGATTTCAATAGACTTTCTTTTGGCTTGCTTTCGCTATTCGTACTGTGACTTTCGCTAATCGTTCTGCCGCTTTCGCTAATCGCTCTGAGATGCTTTCGCTAGTCGCTCGTGCTGGTGAAAGAGAGTGAGGCAGATTTCGTGCGGCCTTTCATACCGCAATTTGGCGCGAAACGGCTCGATTTTTCGCGCGCGCGGCGAGAGCGAAATAAGGCGAGGCGACAAACGAGAGCAAAACGGAGCGACGAAGCGAGAACGGCAGAGAGCGCCACATTCAAACGAAAAACGAACGCAAGCAAAAACTGTGAAAGAAAGAAGTTAATATTTTTATGTTTGTTCCATCTGGAACATATTCCGTGGCGGAAAAACTCTTGAGCAAAGTGCTAAAAACAAATAAAAGCTTTTGAAAACACAAAAAATTTAAATTTTGTTGAAAATCACCTTATTGTTTTTGCTGTTGTAGTACAAATGATACACAATTGTAAAAATCGAGAGTCGTGTCAGTGCTGATGATGAACGCCCGTAGAGCGTTTCGAAATGCGCATTCACTTAAAGTAAGTACAATTGTGTATCATTTGTGCTACAACAGCAAAAACAATAAGGTGATTTTCGACAAAATTTAGATTTTTGTGTTTTCAAATAATAAATGTTTTTGCGTGTTCGGTTAATGTTGCTATTGCTAACATTTAAGAGTTGATTAAAATCACGTCAAATTTGTGTGAGCGATCAAAATGAACTGAATTTTATTAAGTTGTTAATTTTGAACAATTATTCCAAAAATGCTTAATTGCTAGATATGGTTCGCTGCCTTTAATTTTGAATATTGAACTTTGTTTTTTTGATGAAAAATGCTGAAATGCCAATTGATTGGACTTTATATGAATTTAAACAGTATGCAATTTGATTGGACTTTGTATGAACAATATGCTGAATTTAAAAATATGTTCTTGAACAGTTAAAATGTCATTCGTGATAAAAATTATTGTTAAATGAAAGCTTAAAAACTAAAAAGGTTCCTGCACAGCGTGGAGAAAACAGATCTCCTTTATTCAGGCCCGTAGCAACTAAGGGGCAAGGGGGGCTTTGCCCCCCACGTGTTTTCACTGCCCCACACGTTTTTCTTATATATAAAAGCAAGACCATGAGGAAAAATTGAAGAAAAAATTAAAGACAATGGAAATCAAAAGTATATAGTTTTGACTGCATTCACAGTTTATTTATTTTGTTTTTCAATCACTCAAAACTATTCGCGATTTGACAAAAAACTTCGAATAACATTTAATCATTTTTTACATTTTTTTTAAAAAATAATTGTACTTTACGATTTTCCAAAGCATTGAATCTTACAAGTAAACCGTCCCAACTGTCACACGTCGATTTTAAAGTTGAATATACAGATCGATGGAGAAAGAAAAAAAAAATTTTGACAAAAGGGCAGCGGCCCCTTTTGGGTCATAGTGGGGATATGGCCCCTTCTTTACAATGCTTCGTCTGATGGTTTTTACATAAAAATGCAATTTTCTCATACTAGAAATGGTTTGAGGACAAAAATATGTCGATATGAAATGTTCAAGATACTCCAGAGAATCAAATGACACCTTGGGTGGAGTTGCACTCCACCCCTGAAATGAAATGGAGGGTCAAAAAGTGAAAAATAGCGAAAAATGACCAATGCATCCCCAAATATGGTCAAACCCTCCTTAACCCTCCAAACAAATTATTTTTTTGGATTCCTCGTGAAAAATTACCCCTAGGTTCAGAACATTTCCCATCAAAAAAAATCATCCCTTATGTGCTAATTTAAGGCCGGAATGTTAAACAAATCGCACCCCAAACCTTCTAATGTATTCCGGCCTTGGTTTAGAGCATAAGGGATGATTTTTTGATGGGAAATGTTCTAAACCTAAAAGTAATTTTTCACGAGGAATCCAAAAATGTAATTTGTTCGGGGGTGAAGGGTTTTTTTGACCCGATATACAGAAAAAATTAGTTTTTTTTCAAAATTATTCTATGGGGACTCCCAAAAGAAGGGCTCGGGGGGGGTGACCCATGGGTAAAATAGGTAGCCCAAAAAAAATTAGCTATAGTTGGTCATACATTTTTATGCAAAATTTCCACTCTGTGAGGGATCAACTGACCGAGAGAAAGAAAGAGATGAAATCGTTTGACACAAAATAATTTATTTGTCCGTTTCTTTTACTTTTAAATATATATTTTTTTACAAATACAACGAGCGTCACAAAAAAAACAAAATACAAATTCACATTACCATTGATGTGTGTGTGTGTGCATGAATGAATATATGCGTGTGTGTACTAGTTAAGTTTAAATATGTGTGGGAGCGGGCACGAAGACACGTGAAAAGTATACGGTAAAATACTAAATTCGATCGCCGAGAATGGCACAGACTGTACAAATAACACGGTCACACTCTGGACACGTGCAGACTAACTCTGGACGTTCATTTGTACCACTATTAATACTAGGCACGATAAAACACACTCTGTATGTCTGCAATTGGGCACACATTCGCCCCAGTACCGATCGTGTTCGATGCCACTCAGTCAAATACAGTTAACGAACTATTACAATCGTGAGTTTAAACCGCCACGAAGGGAGTTCTAAGCGTTAATCAAATCGTTCGTTTTTACCGCATAAGATCCCAAGCAGAATTCAAATGAACCGCCAATTTCTAAAGCAGAGTTTTAAACCGTCGTAGTTTGGAGTAACCACAATGGTTCAACACGTCTTTTTAGAACTAGCACAAAGGCACCAGTATATCGCCGATTTTAATTTGATTTTCTGACCGTTGCTATTAAAAGAAAAAGCAATAGTTTGAAAATCACTTCAAAACCAGGAATAATGCACAAATGAACACCAATGAACAAATGTACCGAATAATTGAACACTGCCGTGCCACTGTCTCTTATGTGATATTGGCATACGTTGCGCTGGCGAATCATAAGAGTCGAAGATGTAAAAATCAGATCGAAATTTTGGATAAATTCCATTGTACGATGCTACACACAGTGAGTAGAAGAGAAACCAAGAGAAAACGTACGATGCAAAACGCAGCAACAACTATACATGCGCTCACATCGTTTCAGTGAGAGACGGCAAACGAGAGATGCTTGAGACGGCCGACAATGAATATACACACACAGCTCTCGCTCGAGTGGCGACCGTATACAGTGAACAATGAACAACAACACTTTACACACACACAGACTTCATCGCAGTAGCGAGCGCATTGATTCGGTTGTGCACAACAACAAATATACGTATGAACCATGTGTTTTGAATGGACTCAATCCATTACGCACTTTTTACTCACTTTTTTTTACACACGTAGTAAATGCTGTCACAAAACAAAACAAAACTAAAATTGAATCGACTTCGTACAATAAGAAAATATTTTGTCACGAAATTATTGTTTGAACTCTTTAAATGGTTTTTTTTCCGTCGATTCATTTTTAGGAAATTGGACGAACACAAAACAAGCACAAAATATTGATGCAAAGCATTTTTTCCAATGAATGTAAAAAACCAATTGAATTATGAATGCGAATGAATTATGCAAATAAATTTTAATGTAAAAAACTGAATGATATTTGAACAAAAAAAAGGAAAAGAATTCATTGAAAAAAAAACACCTTGTTCTGACGATAACACGTCCTACCGTGAGCCATGGTCGAATTGAAAAGAACTGTAGCTCGTTTACTTAAAACTAATACACGTGATTCGTTTGCTTAGAACTAGAGTGTCAATGCATGTGGCTTGGTTGAAACTGAGACAACCATCTGACGTTTGGGACAACCTTTTGTTTTGAACGCCGTCGGCTAACGTTGATGTTCAACGACAACTCCAAGAGGTAGAAAATTGACTCTGTAATAATTGACCCCAGATGTGGAGCGATTTCTGCCAGTTCAATTTCTGGAAGACTGGGTGCGGAGGGCCGTTGGGAAAATACATATTTCCACTAACTTGGGTATGGAGAATCCAAATTTTTGGGTTTCAGGTCAAAAAAGTGTAACCCCTGGGCAGAAGACCTCCCCAACCCCCCCGGGGGTGGAAAATGGAAGGGCGGCTGCCCCAAAAAATTTTCCTCACCATTCTGAACAACTTTGACATACATCATTTTTTGATCAGACGAAGTTTAGGAAAGGGGGGTGGGTCTATCCCAACTATGCCCCAAAAGGGGCCGCTTCCCTTTTGTCAAAATTATTTTTTTCCATCCCCAATCGATCTGTATATTCAATTTTAAAATCCATTTGTGACAGTTGGGACGGTTTACTTGTTAGAAGAATTGTGTTCTTGTCCAAATAATCAGGCAGTACGTCTGTAGTAATATCAGGTAGTACGTCTGATTGGTTTGAAATGTCGAAAAATGGTCTTGCCCCGGGTGATGTTTTCAACTCGCAATATTGTATGAAGAAAATGACATTTTTGACTTCAAATATGCTTTTATTGGTTTTAATCGTAGAATTATTTCATATTTTAGCGAAATGAACAAAAATATGCCCATTTCTTTACCAATTTATAGTAAAATCATTCAAGATACCTCCCCTAGAAAATGAACATTTTTCAAAAGATTTCCCCAGTCATTGTTATATCGCTCTCAGCATCTCGTAAGATAACTGAGACGGATAATTCAGCTAG
>NW_022596748.1:0-19934 GCF_009176505.1 Sitodiplosis mosellana | reverse complement strand
AAAAAAAAAATTGACAGCTATATTCAAAAAAAAATTGTTCGAAAGTTTTAACAAAGGGTCTAATGTCTTTTGAGTAATAAACAAATTAGATTTGATGAATCCACATTTAAATACAACGGCGCCAAAATAAATACCCCTAGCTTGGATATATCCAGTTTCAAAAAAAAATCATTTAGTTCGAGACTTGAGGTCTAATTGAATGGACAGTTTTCGAAATAATCTTATTCTTATCTCAATCAACTGGATTCAATATAAATAATATCTTGAAAAATTCGTTGTAAAAATTCAAAATATAAATTAAATTATCATATATTTCTCTTGTGGAAGTTTTATTGAAGTTTTCATTCATATTAATATTTTTAGGAATTTGTTGCTGTTTCCAATAATGACTTTATTAACATCGTATTCATACGGTTATATGGAATTTATTAGAGGGCCTAATATGTCAAATTTAGTGGATTAATCACCAAGCGTAGATACGGTTTGATTAAAGGATCTGTCATCGATTGACCAAAATATTGGCATAAATATTTGTAAATGGAAAAATTTATTTGAAATCTATATTAGTGACAGTGTTTTGAGAGTGCTACCAAGCTGCATTTTACTCAAGTGTCAAAGTTTAACTTATTTATATATTTTCCAGAATAACATCACGCAAATTATGTATGATGGTTTAACAGGACTGCGATTGTTGGATTTGTCATTCAATCAACTCAAAACGTTGAATAAGGATAGGGGAAGGTGGGGAAATTCGGAACGTGGGGAAATTCGGAACACGCCCAAATTTCTCCGCAAATGAATAGTTTGACACATGCGAACAACTGTCATCGTTTTCTTTAAGTCATACCTCATATTTCCATAAGCAGCCGACGCGTGTGCACGTATTGTTAGCTCTGTGCGATATCGACGTGAAGTCAAATTGTGAAAATTTTATATTGAAAGTGTGTTGATACATTGATTTCCAAGCATTTTTCGAAGAATTAATTCAGGTAAATATGCCTAAAGTTATCGTGTAACATTATTATTTCGACTCACAAGAGGAATTTTGCATGAAATGTTTCTGTGTGAGTCATACGACGTCATCTTGACAACTTGTGCAAGTGGGGAAATTCGGAACACTTTTGGTGGGGAAATTCGGAACACGTGGTTTTTGATATTTCTTGACATGTAATCGCATTTTAATGCATATTCATTGTATTTCATGCATAATTTCGATAGAATATTAAAAAAAAAATTAGTTTAGTGGCCTTTCTTTTTATTTTTGTTCTTTTTGTCAGATTTTTTATCTTTTGTTCAGTAACGATGGCACCCATGCCACCAATGCCGCGTTATTATCCCAAAGGTGATACACCAACTGATTATGACAATATTTTGGAAGCAATCAAGGCGATCAAAATCGACAAAAAATCATATCTAGCGGTTTCCGAGGCTTACAACGTGCCTAAAACCACATTGGCGCGTTACATCGCAAGGTTCAATGAATCAAATGTGGATCTTGCAACTGCTCAGAAGGATGTATTGATGGATATACTTAAAGACAGCTCTACGGCCGGTGCAAAACCGGTGAGTTATTGATTTATTTTTGTTTTTTTAGTTATCATTAATAAACTAGCATTCAATAAAAAAAATTCCATCAACAATTTTCACATGCTCCAATTGTGAGTCCGATTGAGACATTTCAATGCTTTCTGACTACTTTTCTAATTAAAAATTGATTTATTTTGTCATTTTCATCAAAGCATTCAATAAACCATTTTCATAAAAAAAATTCATTTTCTATCCATTTATGAAGTGTTCCGAATTTCCCCACCATTTTTGAAAATCGCAAAATCAAGGGTTTTTTGCCAACAGAGTACATTTTTTCAGCCAATTTGAATTTCAACAAGCGACAAGTGCCAAAAGTTAGGTTTTTACACATACTATATCGTACGACTTTGGAATTTGGAAAAATATTAATTTTTTAGCATGCTATTAAATTACTTCAAAGTGTGTTCCGAATTTCCCCACCTTCCCCTACTCATATTCACCATGTGAGATTCTGCTGAATACTTTGACATATGCAGAGTATTTCAAATATGGCGAATTTCCAGCTCCAAACTATCGGTTTCTTGCGCAATTGTATGAATTTTGAAGATAAATGTGAATTTTTGCAGATTTGTGAAGATATGTTCAATATCAAAATTTAAGATGGCGTCTAGTAAGCACGCCCGAACTGTCAAATTTTCAAAACTAAATATCTATGGATATTTATGGAAATTTTGAATATCGTATTGAAAAATACACAGAACTTCAAATGATAAACTTACGATTCACTATGCAAAATGTCACTAACAAAATGTATTTTTTCACTATAATTTTCATTGTCGTGCGGTCAAAATGGTTGTCATTGTGGCGCTGACAATACTTTGCAGACCGCAATACCGCGGTATATCTGAAAAAATCTCAGATATCTCGCAAAATGTATTATAATTGAAATTAATTTGAAAAAATGTAAAAAATCAATACAAATTCTATAGTATTTTTTTCGTGATATTCCCCTAGCCGTCAATGAATAAAAAACGAAAAAAAAAACAAAACAATGTGTCTAAACTGAATCAACAATGCTCTAAGCCATTTTATATGGATACGAGAAACCCCTATTCATCAATTTTCCAGGAAGACTACCTCAACACATACCCGTTGACAAAGATATTTTTGGAAACACTTGATTGGTACCAAAAAACGGCAATCACAAACTCAATCAAACCAAACGACCCCAATTCAGTTACAACAAAACAAGACACAGTTACAACAAAGGCATCAGAAAAAGTAAGCACATCACAGCGCTCATTAGCACCACTGTGGAACTGCCACACCCGAATCAGCAGCCAATTCTGCAAAATACAAATGAAGAAGATGACGCATCAATGCCATCTCTGAATATAGATACAGTTACAACAAGGCACCAGAAACAACGGTCCTAGAAGAAATTTTCCTGATTTACCCCCGGGTAAAAATTTAGAAACAATGTCACATATTTAGATTTATTAGATTTTTTTATTGCAATATTTATGAAACATTGAAAAGACCAAACAATCATGATCATGCGTCTATGCTATGCTCTAAGCTCTATGCTGTGTTAAAAGTAGCTATATCTGTAGATCTTGTTCTTCTTAGTATGCGCAAAATTTGGTGAAAAACTAATTTCTACTTGTATTCGTTTTGCACAATAGGAGATAAGAAAAATTGAGTTTATCTATTATATTACTTTTTCGCACGCCCATGTCGTGAGTAAAAGTATTATAATCACTCTAAAACCTAGGTACCCCGAAAAACCATTTTTCTATCCATTTTCGACACAAAAAAGCACGATACAGTGGTTATTTTGCTATGTTAATGTGGGTGTGTCGTACCCTGTACGCTGTGCGCTGTACGCTGTACGCTGTACGCTGTACGCAAAAATTTGTTAGCACGATTGCTCAAATACCAGAATAGGAAACGAAATTCTGCAAGTACCAAACGTTTGTGCTTCGTTAGACTTGGAAACCATTAAATTTCCAGTCACCCCAGATGTACCCTAGGATACCTAGCCTATGAAAAACCTTAAAAAAATCGAACTTTTGTTCGGGAGGTACCCAAAATAGGCTACCCAGGTGGGTTTTATCATGCCCACCCTATTTATTTCATCAAAATAATAGGGGCCAGGAACAACCTAGCACCCGCCAACCCACCTTTTTGGTATTAAATCGGTATGTTAGTTTAAAATTCCTTGAAAAATCGAACTTTTGTTCGGGAGGTACCCAAAATGGGCACCCCAGGTGGATTTTATCACTCCCACTCAATTTATTTCATCAAAATAATAGGGGCGCAGGAACAACCTAGAACCCGCTAACCCACCTTTTTTTTCGTATCCAATCGGTATTGAATAGTGATTCTGATAGCGAATGTGATTAAAAATTGTGAATTGATGCGCCTCTGAAGTCTCATTTATTCTCAACAATGTGGATTTTCCCGAGTTGGAAGAGGATGGATTTTACTACGAAATCGGAGACTTGTATGAAACTACAAAGAATACAGATCTAGAATCAATCACAAATCAAATTGTTGGAACAGAATTCTTAAATGATTTGTCAATCGATATGTTCATTATAAATTTGGTGAACGCAAACAGAACCATACCATTCAATATGCATCCAGTCTGCTATGGACAAAAACAAGAGCGATACAAACGACTTTTGGCCGAACGAGACGATCTGCAAATAACATATCAGCGACCGGGCCAGCTTTCTTGGCCATTACACCACAGTTCACTATACAGTCTACAAGGGGAGGGCAATCATGGCAAAAGATTGGACGTATATCAACGATACATCCTCACTCGCCTGTACCCCGGAGCACAGTATCAATTCATTGAACCAGCAACGTTGCAACCAGATGGATGTTCCTGTGGTATTTTTTCGATTGCATACGCCACAACCATCATTTTGGGACACAACCCTGCAACATACCATCTAAAAATCAATCAGCACGAAACAGATAATTTAAAAAAGACCAGCGAACTACGAAACCACATCAAAAGAATATACGAAACAAACTACAGCTGTTTCCACAATAAATAATACACACATAGCATGTAGCAAAAGTGCCCCAATCATTAAATTCAAACATTGCCATCTATAATCTAGATCGAATATCAAAACATATTTATAAATACATATTTTACATACAATACATTATTTTATTATCACTATGACAATTTTTCACTATTCTCTTCCATCAAATATAATAAAAATAATTTTCAGTTGCAATTGTGTTTTTAAAGAATTTTTCGCAAACATATTTTAGTGAATATTTGACTTTAAAATGAAAAAATGTATTTGAAGAATGGGACGCCATCCGTTTGCCAGATTTTAATGCTTGTGTTACACATTAGCTCAATCTTACGGAGATTCATTGCATTCAAACAGCAGAAAATTCCATTTTCACTTACATAGCAAAATGTTTGTGGTGATTATTTGATTTTTTTTATGAATTAAAAATTTGTCGGTACTAATTTTGGTGCTGGTGAGTTTTTAAAACAATTAATTCAATATGAATCCGGAAAAACATTTTATTCTCACGATATAACTTTTCGAATTTGAATATGCGAAATTCGAACAGCATTGACATGTACTAATTTAGTTGTTTTGACGTTTTTTTGTTTGTAAACAAACTGAAATTCGCCGGCATTAAATTGGAATAATGTAAAACAACGTCTCGTTTCATTACCATCTGCAAATTTTATTTCAGAATCAATTTCTCTCCATATTTCGTTCACTTGGCAATATAAATAAGAGACATATTACATATTCACTGTCGGATTCCATATTGTTTATGTGGATTAGTATGCAGTCGTTGTTGATAAAGTAAACACTATAGCACGACACGACGCATTTATTTGACGTAATTACCGTGGCTGCTGTACTTTTCAACAGTCTGATTTTTTGTAGAAAGTCAATAAACAATAATGGATTTAAACATAAAACGGTGCTCAGCCTCCAAAAGATTGTGTGCCTTTCCAACGTGCAATAATAACGGCGACCTAAAGTATATACCAAAAGTAATTCGACACTGTGTTTTACACAATTCAAAAGTATACATTCCTGCTCGCACATTGGCATGCAAAATTCATTCGAATCGGGATGCCTGGCTGAATGTAAACAATTGCATTGAAAAAAATGAGTGTCAGTTTTCAAGAGAGCAAGTCGAAGACATGTTTGACCTTTTGATGAACAAAGAGCTAGTGGAGAAAATGCCAGCGATTTTAAGTAGACCACTTACATCTATTAATTTGATATATTTTGCGCTAATAATATATTCATCAAATATTTATCATAGAACAAAAGGACACAACAATCAAAATGCAAACGTCTTTAACAATTGTGCAATTTCATGAGCTTCTTCATGAGCTGCCAACCTTGCGGAATCAATTCACAAATGAAAGTGATGCGAGCGATACACTATTTATGTATTTAATGAAAATTCGAACGGGTGCTTCACACGCAGCAATTGGTTCACATTTTGTTTTGTCGAAATTCACCATCAGCCGAAGACTACAGATTGCGCGTACAGCCATGCTCAATGATTTTGTTCCCCGCTTCGTTAATTATTCCCGATCAAGAGAAGACATGCTCAATCATTCTACTCCAATAAGTCTAGGCCTTTATGATCCACAGCATATGGGTAAAGTGATTTTAATCGCAGATGGTACTTACATTTTTACTGAAAAAAGTGAACAGCATGAATTTCAAAAACGGTCTTATAGCTCACACAAAAAAAGGAACTACATTAAAATCATGAACATTGTCACAACTGATGGCACTATCCTTGGAACTTTAGGGCCGTTTGAAGCCAGACAGAATGATGCTTCCATCATGGAACAGATTTTGAATACAAACCCAATTATATTTGAACACATTAGAAAAGGAGATATTTTATTAGTCGACCGTGGCTTCAGAGATGTTGCTGCCACTCTGAGAAAGAAAGGATTTGATGTCCAAATACCTGCTAGTGAGCCAAGCAACAAACAGTTGTCGACAAAGAATGCGAATAATGCGCGTAAAATCACTAAACTTCGTTTTGAAGTAGAACATATTAATGGAATGATTAAAAATGTGTACCGTATTTTTCAATTAACTTATGAAACATATCTAATCCCCACATTGATGAACGACTACACAGTGGCAGCGGCATTGAATAATCGATACATGCAACACAGAAAAAACCATTCAGCTGATTTGCAAATTGCAAATTTGATGTTGGAACGGACGATGGTGGAAAATGTTGTGCACAAAGCAATTAATTCAAACCGATTCGCACACATTCTGCGTAGGCATGAATATGCAAAGCTACTTGCAACAGACATTTTCCCATATTTAACGCGAAATGATTTGGAAGAAATTTCATTCGGCCAATATCAATTAAAACAAGCAAAATGTTATGCTTATGATCACATTGAAGCGAATGAAGGCCAATTTTCCGTGCAGATTTTTGAAGACGATGTGACAAAAAGTTTTTTCCCTCAGCTGATGAACGAAAATACAGATCTTGCGTTACTCATGTCAGAACTACGATCTCGATTCAAGTCAAGACAAAAATACCGCACCTTTGTTCTGATAAATCGTATCGGACATAGAATTGATGCAATTCTCGGGTATTGCTGTGCGTGCAAAGTTGGTCTTCGTACACTAGGGTGCTGTTCGCACGTCATGAGTATGATTTATTATTTAGGATACGCACAATATAATGGCGGAGTTTCCAAAAAAGCTAAACATTTGAGCAATATTTTTTTTACAAATGATGGACAATACAGTGATAGCGAATAAGTTAAAGTAATAAAAAAAATATGATGGTAGTATTTAAATGTTTGTTTATTCTTGATTCTTCGCGTAATTGTGTTCGATTTTAATGCGATGCAATCGATAATCCATCGTATGAACTTCAACAGTGACGACCGGTTCTTGAATCATGCTTATCGGGCGGCTTAAACGAGCAATTTCGATGACACTGAGGGCTTCCAAAACCACAAAACATTCACGGACTTGAAATGCCTCGAAATAAAATTTTTTGAGCAATTCATTCTTTTCCTTATCCCGTGTGTCTATGAGGAATCAAAATATTCCAATATAATAAGAAAAAAAATTCAACGCAATTCTTTTTGGATCAATCTTACCCATTTTGATTTCGGTTAGCGATTGGTTTGACAGTTTTCAATGATTGTCATTTGTTTGATTAATGCGATCTAATAATTGCATTTTGAATGAGTTCTAATAAGTGACCGACGGTTCACAATAGAGTGCGCAGTGTATTCATATGCGAATTAAGGACTTTTATATTTAACACAAACGGAAAATATAATTTGACTATTTCTCATTTTTTTTTGTTCTGCATTTTTGAAAAAATGTGGTGGGTGACGGATTTAAATAATACAATATAAAAAAATAGAGATTGTTGATCTTACTGAAGTAGAAAAAGATCAAAAACAATGCGCAAAATCGCTTCACGCACATCATTCAGAACATCGCACATTTAGAACGTCGCAATATCGATTGTCAATAAACTACGCCACAGTTTAGTGATACGCGCAGTGTTGTTTTGTAAAGCATTGTCGCCGAAGAAAAATTAATTTTTTCTGTTTCATATAAATAAATATTAAAACAATAGTTTGTCAATAATCGTCATTGAATCAAAATGGATGCGTTGCTCGAAGCAACACAATGCATCATTTGTACGGATAATTTGTTCGTACCTGAAGACGAACAGCTTGGACCACCTCGCGTTTTGGGTTGAGGACATATTTTTCACCAGAAGTGCATTGACAACATATTGCGACTCGCAGTGGGAATGTATGTTTTGTTTTGAATATTCTGTGATGGCATATCTCATATTTTCCTTTTATCATTTGTTTTTATTATTCAATAGAAATAAGCGTTGTCCGTTGTGTCGAGCATACATTTGGATATTCAATATCCGACCATTTTTTTTGCCAGGTCTTCAGCGCTTGATTGAAGGTAACAAACGTACAACTTTTTCTATTGAATTATGGCTTTGAGGTAAACCAAATCATTTATAGGTTTGCAACCACGTCGCCAAATTCCACAAAATCCGATTTTAGCTCGTCACGGTCTTCATATGCGCTCTATACCGACAGGCCACGGTCATTTGCCCATCGCACCGAATCAAAATCAAAATCAAAGACAACAAGCACAAAATGAAAATCGCCCGGGTAAGATTTCATTTCTTTTTCATTGAATTCATGGATTTATTTGAAAATTGTTTGGAAACAGTTCGCGATGCTGGTGGAATTTTAAGAAACGTGAATCAACGCGCACCAGTCGGAGCGATCGTTGCACAAAACGTAAATCGGGGTAAGACTTGATTAGTCTTTAATTGAATCGATTGATTTATTTGAAAATTGCTCAAAAACAGTCCGTGAAGCTGCTCCACGTGTAAGAGAGAATCGACACGTTCCAACTGAACCGAATATTGCACAAGCAAGACGTCATCGTTTATATCCGTTGCCGGTGCTCAATCAAAGAATCGAACTTCAAGGAAATCACGACCGCCAACGAAATCAACCACAGCCATTACGTTACGAACGCAGAATGTGTCTGATTTGCGGTCATTTCTTCACTGCCGTTGACAACAACGTGGTATGCGATCCTTGCCTTCGACGACTCGGTTAAATTAACTTCAATTTCATACACATACGAATACATATACGTAATTTACATTCTGAATAAACGAATGAAAATGTAACAAAGAGTCCTTTTGTTTGTTGTTGTGAGTTTTATTTGGTGAATCATACTCAGTTTGTTTTTATTTACACTTGACAGTTGTCACATTGCTTCTGATTCTCATCACACAGGACGTTTTTGTCATTCAGTGGCATTTTATTTCGAAATTCATTTTCGAAAATTGTGAGGTAGAATGTAAGCGGCGAATGCAACAAGCTATTTTGTTTTTGTTAAAGTGTTTGGATACTTGTTTTCAAGTGTTGCATCGCAATAATGACCAATTGATTTCGATTCGGTAACTTTTGTCTAATTTCATCAAAAAAGAAAAAAAAATCAGTTCATTCAACTTGCTTATTAAACATTTTATCGAGATAGCTTATTATTTACGTTCACATTTTTTGATTTAATTAAAATCAAAGTTCATTCTCCAAATATTTGACTGATTTGCAGTTCTTCGATTAAAGTTCAGTTTTTACAATACTTGATTATTTTGCATTTTTGAAAGAGAGTAGAATAAAGTTTTCAGACGACAATAAAGACAATCAGACGTTTCATTTCATTTGAATACCCAACATCAAGATTCTCGGAATCATAATACAATTTTCCATAAAATACATGAACGTATTGTTGTTTTGTTCTGAAAATTCTTTTAAATATCCTAGGCAAAATCTGAATAAAAGCTGAACGCTATGAAAACGGTGCGGAAAAGTTCGTCTTACGGAGGTAACACTATTCGAGTTTTCATTTTACATTTTGTATCAAAGCACCGAACACCCCCTCCCTCCATCGAGCACAAAGTGCAATTTAACCCCCCCAGAATTCAAAACCATGTCTGATGCTCGCACATCTCCCCACTATCGCTCACAACGATAATAATAGCTAAGTTTTTCTTTATAAATTGAATTATTGATTTGATTCACACAGAGTGTGAATTATTGGATTAATTTATTTAACTTTTTCCTACAAATTCTTTCCACGAAAAAACTCCATTCAATTCATTTTCTGATAAGGAGGAAAAATCAAACTTCGATCGATTGAAAAAAAAAGTATTTTTTTTTAATTTATTCTTTGGACTCTATACACTCTAAAAATGTCAGATGACGAAAACACACTGACGCTCAATGTCACACATAAAATGACATTGCCTGCCAAAGGGATATTGCAACTTTTTTGACCAGAAAAAACGCCATCTAACGTCGTGCCCGTAAATTATCTTACTAAACATTTAGATGGTAGAGCTTGAACAAAAGTTCGACACTATGGAAAGAGCTTGATAAACAACTTGGAAAGAGCTTGATAAACTTGATGAAATACATATATTTTATGGTCGTTGATGCACCCCTATGGTGCCTGCTATAAAATCATGCATTGCAGTCATATACAAAAACCCTACTGTATCGAACGCAAATTCAATCTTGTTTTAACAGAAATATTAACGAAAACAAACAAAGTTATTCTGATAGGCGATACGAACATAAACATACAAAAAAAATAATTCTATTAACCAACCCGTGTGCAAATAAAATGACTAACAGTCACTCAGTTGTATGTAACTGTATGTAGTGATACACAACTAAAACTGGCTAATTTGATTGAAATCATGCGTTTTGTATGGAGACAATCACGTTTAGTTATTCTTTCAGTCAGTCGACTAATTTGGGACATTTTGACTAAGAGTGATTTGTGATTAAAGTTAACTGCAGTTGCTTATTTTGTTCGAGACAATCAGTTTTAGTCAGTCAAAATGTCCAAAATTAGTCAACTGTCTAGTCAGCCAAAAATTTTCCACACGGGAATACACCAGTCTGATACAGTCTCTCGGCTGCAGCATTTTAAACAACACTGACTATTTTTGCACATTTTTTTCATTTTTTCATCATATTTCAATATAAACATACATTTTTCGATTTTTGTCTTTTAAATTTTATCAAAATTTTCTAATTTCGCCCGGATTCCGCACGGATTTTACGAAAAATCGGCCGGATTCACCCAAGAACGCTTACATTTTCCTCCTTATTTATTTTTTTGTTTATGATTGTAGAAAAATAAACGCATTTATTCGGAGAAGAGTCCATACACATATTTTCAATTTAATTTTCCTTCATTCCAACCAATACTGAGAGAATATCTTGTTTTCTCCCAAAAATTCTATGCATTTGATAAGGAAAAGTGATCAACAGTCAATATCTCATCATACCATTACTTTTGCTTGTGAACGTTTGATTTAAAAATTTGTTTCAGCTTTGAAATATTGAGAATAATGTTTCAAACATATTCAGGACTCATGTAAACCAAAACCAACTCTCAATGAGATTTCTATCGCACCAAAAAAACAGTAGCTTCGCTTTCCAATTCAACTTCAAATGGTTTTCAGTAAATGAACTAGTCAAAAGTGGACTTTCATTGCATTTAAGAAGAACTTCAATTCTATACAAGAAAAAACAACAAATTCGTTTGTTCGGATTGGATCAAACGAGTGACTATTTTTATTCATGGAACAGCCAATGTCAATTCAATTGGGCATTTGTTCCGTTTGAAACTGAGTTTTGTTGGGTATACTTAAAGCATTGATCGAGACCTTTGACAAAGTATAAGCTTATCATATTTTTATTGCTTTTTCTCAGTCTTTTTGTGATTGCAGCTCATTGTCGCTGTCTGAAACCTTCTCCGAGATCAAATCAAATTGTAAACGTGGCGAATCGAAGTCTAATGTTTGCATTTCATAGTCACAAAACTGATTTGTACGAAATTGATTGTACAAAACAAATCATCGGACAAAAGCCTTTGTTTCTTCAAACCATTTCCTTCCCGTGTACTTTTCGAGTTGCTTTTGATTCTGGTGGACTTCATTTCATCTCAAGTTAAGCCTCAGCGATCTGAACTGTTCGAACACTTTCTCAACATTTGATTCAAGCCTTTCGATGAAAGGTACATTTTTTGTCACAAATGTTCTACACAAGCCAAGTGCTCAGGTAATTAGAGCTAAGGCTGACTGAGTTTATCTTTTATAACATTTATTAAATACGTTAAATGCATCTGTATTTAGCAGAAGTGGAGATGAATTTTTGGGAGAGGAGAAGATATTACTTGAGCATTGACACTCAAACGTTTGTGAAATGAATGGGTTTCGGTTTCATTTCAATTCGCATGTGAAAACCGATCACGTGCAACAAAATGCAATTGAAATGCACAGTGAATGTTCGTCGAATTCTTGTTGCCTTGAAGACATTCGACTCGAGAGAATTGATATGATAATGGACTCAATCCGTCAAATCGCAATGAAGAAAGTATTCAAATCACTGTCATCAAAAATTTACTACAATTTTTCAGCATCTGCATTTCTATATTCATAAAATATTTATTATTTTTATTACATTATTCAGGTCTAGTTCACTTTCTTCGGGAATTTCAATTGAGCTAGGTTTCAATCATTTGAATCGCACTTTCAATGGACAAACAGTGCGTTGATGAAAAACGATGTTTTTTTCTATCGAAATAGTTTGATATACTTCAAAAGTGGCGTTTTTTTTTTCAAATGATTTAATCAGATAAAATAAATGACAAAAAATGCGAAAATTATAAGCATCTTGAAAACAAAACGATTTGAACGTGATCATTTTCAAAAAATGATTCTAATTTGAACACTTGAATTCATCAGTTCAATTGTAAATGAGCTACTTGAATAAAAATAGACCAAAAGTGTAATTTTATCGGCTTTCCAATCAAACATTCCGAAATGTTAGATCGAAATTTGGGCTAAGCCTGTTCAAAATGGTCTATCGATGGAAAATTTATTTTTGGAAACTTCACTGATTAGATACTTGCACTTTCCATTATTTGAAAAGAAAAATACAAAATTCATTGTAAAATACAAAAATGGTCCATCAAAAATTATTTCATTGACAAACTATCGATTCGTGTTGAAAAGAAACTTTTTATACAAAAAACTCATGATCCTATTGATTTCTTGTGTTTTTCGTTAGACATTTTTGTGGACTCGATGAACTTAACGAAAGGAATCACTGAGACAAACACTCAACTCAATGACATGATGGCCATTATTTCCACCGCGAGCCCGTTTACAAAATTTGTGGGTTTCAGTGCTTTCAGTCTTTTCAGTAATAATTTGCCCCTTGAGTACAACTGATATAGAAAAAGAGATTTATTTTTGTTTTCAAAGTAAATATAGCTGAATCATTCAGAATGTCGAAATTCTATGCTGTGAAACGCAGAGCGAGAAAACAGATCGGACGATAATTTCATAATTTTCGGTCATTCAAGAACATGGACTAGAATGGCGACGATCTCACACGTATCGAATTTCATTCCCGAAACCAAAAAATGTCGCCGGAAGTGAAATCAAATATGGCGTCTAAACGAAAACACGTGGTTTTCTGTAGAAAAAAACTTTGATATGGAATTTTCCTTCGGCTTTTTATTAGAAAATTATTTTTATTTCACAATTATTCGCAACACTTTTTTCATAGTTTTCTTGCTTTTAAACCGATTTTACATTTAAATTTATTTCTGTGTCTGTTTTTATTCTATTGAAATACGATTTGCAATGTTTCTTTTCACGCGAAATTGTCCTAACTGTGAGGTCTATACGTTTTCACGTATTACGTAAAAATTGCATATTTTGATTTTGAACAAAAAATTCACGAAATATTCCACTAAATTCACGAAGAAGAAATTATTTTATTTGAATATGCTGAATTTTCGTATGTCAAATGTTTAAAAAATAAAAATCGCAGCGAATAAATAATTGCAAAAATTGAACGGATATAAATATGGACCGATTCTAGTGAGAGACCGACTGCAAATGCCGCGAATCAAAATTTTCCTTATCCATGAATGGAGTGAATAGATGAATTCGCCCTTCGAAGATGAAGGAGGCGAACGAAGCATATTCGAAACTGAGCTCCGAACAGTGTGGCCACAGTGTGTTTTCGAAATTATTTGTGGAATGATTTTGCGAGCTGAACTGAATCCAATTGGACACTTGAAAATATGGAAACTCTTTACACACGAATGAAATCCAACATCAATTCAATTTAATATTATTTCATCATGAAAATGCATATTTTTCGTTTTCCTAAATCTATTATTTTTTCTACAAATGATCATGTCTTTTTAACGTAAAATTCTCTCTTATCCTTTTGAGGCGTTCAAAATACCACGACATGGTTTTCAATGAAAAATTAAATTTTGTTGAAAATGACATCCGACCGATGCATTTTTTTTCTCGAAAAATGATCTTTATTCGAATTGAATTTTCATATAAAATAATTTTTATTCCGCACTTATCCGCGTTTTGTTCTTATGACCAATACAGCTTTTGATTCACTCCTCGGAATGCACTCATTCAAATGGTTAAGAAAATTTGAAAAATTTGCAAATTCAAAGCAACAATTACCAAAATACTTAACAAAATCATTTAAAATTGGCCGAAAAATTATGTGATAACTTAACAAAATTTATTTAGTTTTTATATCAAGGTAAAGACAATTTTTGAGATAATGGCGTAATATTCTGGAGCCTATTGCACAACAATTCGCTAAAAAAGACGACACACGAATGACGCGAAAATCTCCACTTTGAATCGGGACACCGTGCGCTTCGTCTCCGTATTTAGTTGTATTGGTTCGTCCCGAGCGAATCGTGATCGTGTGCGTCCGTTTTAGATGCCAAGTGAATAAATGTGTATGTTTTGACTGCTTCGTCGAATGATTTCTCCTCCGCCACAAAATAGTTCGCACGAAGAGGAAGACAAAAGAACGAATGAATTTGTATTAAACAGTGCGGCCATGTTGAAATGGTTTATCCCCTTCAATATTATAGATGTCTGTGAACTCGCACACACATTTACACTTGGACCGAGCTCGTGATAGTCGAAAAGTGTTGCCTTGTTTTTTATTCCGAACTGTTTACACAATGCTTTCGCAATCAATTCGATTGGATTGAAAAATTGCGAAGTTAGAAATCGTAAAATATTTGCTGGTTATGCAATGATGATTCAATTGATTTTTATTTTAATGAAAAAGTATTCTAATTCAGATGGCTTGTTTTGGTGATCAAAATCTGATCACTTTGATTTATTTCAAAGATTGACTTGAAAATCTTATTTTTTTTCTAATCGAATTATACTTGCAACTACATTTCTCAATATTTGTCTGCTTTGCAAATGATAAATTTCTTTTTAAATCACTCTAAGTATTTGAAAAACAATCTTTTTTGTAATTATTTTCCTCGAATTTTGAAATATCAAACTAAAAACAACAATTGAAAGAATGAAGCGTCCTGTTTCGCGATGCTTCCAATAAGATTACTCACCAAGTAGATTCTCTTTTTATTGCACAAAAACAGTTTAGTCTTATTAGGCTTTACGTAAATTCAAAACCAAAATTTTTGGTTCCGATTCGAGCGAAAATATTTACGATGCAGCAAACACCCACTCTCAATAGTTTTTTCACGTTTTGCACACAGAGAACAAAACACAAGCTATCACGACATTTAATGAAGGCACGGCTCCATTGAAACCGTACATGCTATTGCCAAATAAAATGTTGTCGTTTCGATTTCGAATTTCTCTTCAAACGCATTGCAATTTCGCAACAAGCAATTCAATTGATTTGAGTCAAAATTATCCATTGATTAAATCAAAAAAATTAAATCAATGAAAAAATGTATGAAAAATTGTCAAAATGTACCTTGATTTTGAATCCTTTCATAAGGATACTTTCCTTTCAATATCTTCTAAATTGAATCAGTGAGTTTCTTCATTCATGCTAAAATTCCAGTGGCAACACCGGGCAACACTTTTCGAACATTCGAACGTTTATCAAATTTCTGCACGATTGTGTGTGTCTTTCCTTCGTCCACGCTTATTTCGCCGCGATTTCATCATTCTCGAAGTTTCGTTCATACATCGTGTTCGCACGATCGTGAATCGCTTGCACTCCAATACAAAGGTAGCAATACACTTAAACCCAACGAACACCAAATACGTAGCCCTTTGGATCGCAATAGACACGTTCGCGTCAGTCGTGTGTTTGTTCTCCATTTGATCGGTTCATTTAATAAATGCGCTTCAATTAAATCGAGCAGCCATTTTCTATATAAATTGTCTTCGTTCGTTCATACAAATTCATTCATTTTATTTTAATAAAATCATTTTTTTCGCCAAAATTTCAAACGCAATTGTAATTTTGTGATATTTACTTCACTTCAAATTTCGTATTTTTGCAAGCAAGTTTTGGCCATTGGTGTGAATTGCCTTTAAAATAAATCAAAAGTTAGATTTCCTAGTAGATTTTCTCATGAAAAAAGATGTTCGAGAAAATTCAAAACTGGCATAAAACGGGAAAGATAAGGGAAAAAGTGATTTTATTAAAATTCATTTCGAGTAAAGAACATTTTTTGCGCCAAAAAATTTCATCGATTGGATAGGTAAAACATAAATTTTCATCGAAAACCGTATGGTCGTTTTTGAACGCCATATTTGATTGGCCATTTCCGATGGCATTCGACGAAAGAAATTTAATACACATCTGAGACCACCCGCAGATACATTTCGAATGCTATTTTGCCGAACACGTGTGGCCATTGTTCCCTTCTTTGTTCTCTTTACTTACAATTCACGAACATATTAAAATCAAAACTATTGGTACACATTTTTTCACAAAATAGATTTTCAAATTATTCGGCAGAAAATGTAGCTTTGGCGAAGTAAAATTGGAGCAAAAAAGGTAGGTTATTTCGATAAACAAAAGTAGTTAGGACGAATTGGAATGTGTTTTCAATGAGTAGAGAGATCAGACGCAGTGTCAATTGAATCGGGAGATCAATTTTAATGAAATATTTTAGTTCATTTAGTTTGAACTCGAATGAAGGTATTCATTTTGAATCCATGAAATCAAAAGCAGAATAACGCTTGTTTGGAATTCCTTTTGTCGAACATGAATACTTCAAAAGACATTCTGCGTTTTCGATATTTTCTATGAAGTTTGTGCTTTGAACCAATTCATTCAAATCTTCTTTCAAACTGAAATAAACTGTGCTAAAATGGGGTAAAATTTGCATTTATTCAGCGAATGTACTAAGTTGAAATTGAATTAAAATAAAGATTTCAAAATCGAATTGTGTCGACATTTGCGAGTTTAAACTACGCCTCACTCAAGCAATCATTTGTTAATAAATGTTCACAAGAAGATATACGATGAAAGTTTTTGATTTTCCCTAACATTTCCATCAAAACAGCTCGATTATAATCGAGTTAAACTAAGATATTTATGTTAGGATCTTATTAGGGAATAAAAAGCATTTCAAAGTTCAAACTCGAATTTTTTTTAACATAAATTTAATATTGATGGTATGAAAAAACACATTAGTATAGCGCATTTTATAGCGAATTAAAGTTTAGTTGAATCGTAACTCATTTGCTTATCACGATTTGAATCAACAAACAATTGAATCACACCTTATTGTTTTCACTAATTCAATATTTTCAATTCATTTAAGACAAAAGAATTTGAAAAGAGTACCTTGAATGCATTTCGGTATTATCATACCATCATCAGCATCACGACTAAACAGAAAAGTCGTCGGTTGTCACGTAAAAACATAGGTCGGTGTAGCATCATAGCAACCGAGACAGCAAATTTGACTCGATGTTCCCGTTATCCAGATTCAATGCGTTGTTGCTCCTCTGAATAAAGTAACTTTCGTATGCGTCTAATTTGCGCGCGTCGCCTATCTCTTTCACCAACCGTAAGTTGCTTATGTCGATGTTCAAATGACCGCTGTTCAATGCATGCAATGCTAAGGCAGAGCGGTAGCCCTGTTTGTTTTTTATGCACAAACAATGTTCACGGAAACGAACTGAAATGTTACGTTTCGTTTGTCCAATGTATTCACACATACAAACGGGGCACTGAATAGCATAAATGCCAGATTTGTGTAAAGAATCAATTGTGTCTTTGGTTGAACCCAACAAATTCATTATTTTGGTTTGATTCGTATACACAATGGTTAAATTATATTCACGAAACTTATTTTTTATCTTGTTCATAATTTGTGGGATATATGGCAAAGCAACTCTAACTTTTTCCACTTCTGGCGTGTTTTGCGAAAACAATGTCGATAAATTAAATTTGTTTATTTTGTCTAAATGTTTTTTTATCAACACGTCGACCAAATCTCCTTTGAAGCAATTTATTTTCGCCATTTGTTTTATGCGAGCGTATTCAGTCATGTAATTTTGTGCTGAGAGTTTCATTCGACACAATCGATGAACCATTGAATGATACGCAGACAATTTGTGTTGCATGCTACAGTTTGAATCACTAGTTATTGTTCTCAAAGTGTCAGTGGGTTTGTGGTAAATGGCAATATCAATTTTATTGTCCACAGAAGTTGACAATTCCATGTCCAAAAACGATAATTTACATTTATCATCCTCCTTCTCACACGTAAATTTAATCGAATCGAATCGATTGTTGAGCACGTTTAACACTGAGTCAATTTCGTCTTTCTTTATTATCGCGAAAACATCGTCTACATATCTCCACCAGATTCTGGGGAGCAAGTTTTCTTGTTTTAATTTTCGTTCGAATGCCGACATGAATAACTCACTAATCAATGGGCTAAGCGGATTTCCCATGTTAGTTCCAGTCGACACATGATAAAACGAATCACGAAATCGAAAATAACTATGATCCATACACATACGTGCTGCTTGGTAATAAACTGATTTTTGTTCGAATGGAATATCAATTTGCTCTAAATATTTTTCAAATTCCTTCAATGCAACATCAATTGACTTGGAAAGAAAGAATGTAATGTTTTGAGTTTTTTCGGCGGAATCCCACTTTAATTTGATTTTTCCATTGTGTATTACTACTTGTCTCTTCGAATCGGATTTGCGAAATGATTGATAGCGACAGTAAGTTTTGCAATTGCACATGACCGAGTATGCCATATTTGCTCCGATTGCACATTTGAATCTTTAAGTCGTGTTTGTTCTTGATTTTGTTTTGTTTTGCGGTGTCATCCAGACAATATATTGAGATAATTTCAGCTAGCTATCTGAACGCTTTGATTCAATTTAATCTTATAATATAAACAAATTCACCATTCGTGGTTTTCTGTGAAGAAATAACACAGAAATATTGATTTTTCTTAACAGCCCGATTTGGTTTTTAGGGCAGCGCATTCGGGATTTAGAGTAGCCCAAAACGGCAAGAGCAGCCCGTTAAATTAATCCATGATTTATACGCGAGTTGATTTACATCTAGCAATGAACGAACGAAAAATGTCACTACTTTCTAGTTACATTAGTCACTAAACGACCGTCAGATGTCACTTGTTTGACGGTTCATTTACATTATGCACTAATTTTACAATGACAGATTCAGGTTTGCATTCTTATTAGAAAAACGTATTTGACGTATTAAATCTAAAATGATCAATCAATTGCATACAGTTCTTGATCTCATTACTTGCCCTCTCGCTCTACTATAAGAAAATGAAAAATAACCTTCGGTAAACGGTGTTTGAACAATTCAGCGCGCCAAAACTCATCTTAAGATGAAACAAAGTCCACCAAGCTCAAAACCAAAAGCGTTATTCTGAACTGAACAAAATCTCGTGATCAAATGGTTTGAAGAAATCAACGTTTTT
>NW_022596747.1:0-2157 GCF_009176505.1 Sitodiplosis mosellana | reverse complement strand
AAAAAAAAAAAAGGTCCTCACTTTTGAAAATCGATTATATCTAGTGTCAATTTTTCCCAATCGCTGGGGGGGGTCCACATTTTGGAATCCTAGAGGGGGGGTAAAACCGGAATACCCCCCCCTTGCACACGTCTGAGGGTGCATTTGAAACAAGAACAAATTGATATTTGCATTGTCGACCGCACATTCTCGTAAAGACATTTACGCCGGCCAGCGGGTGAGACATGTTTAATTTGAGCATCGAATGTTTTTTTTAAAATTTTATTTACTCTATCGATGGGACCCATCGGATGGGTATGATGAAATCGGTTCTCTCTCTCTCTCTCTTTGTTTGTGTGCCTCCTGCTTTTACATAATAGCTTATCATAATTATAAACGTTTCTTCAAGATTTATTGAAGTTTTTTCTGAATGAATTTCTTTTGAAGGCAAATGATCTTACCTCGAAATACGTAATTTTTTAATAATTTAGAAATAAACATTTGTTTTTTTTATTAGGACTAAATAAACGCGATTTAAAATGAAATAATCATCATGAGTATAAAACTGGAAGTTTGTTAAATTCTTAAAAGCGGTCGGAGGAGTTTGAGAAAGGCTTAGGGAAAAAATTCCAGAATTTTTAAATTTATATTTCTATGGGTGAGTTTGAGAGTGTTTTCACTCAGGCTTTGTGTTGGAAAAATTAGAGTATATTTTCGATCGGATATATGAAAATTGTCTTTTGGGAAGTTATACAGTTTGACAATTCGATAAATCTTGTCTTAAAATTGAAAATAATAAAGAACCATCAGTGAACACACACACAAATTATCTCTACATAGTTCTACTTCAACAGAACGCACTTCGTTGAAGTAGAACGCATAGCAAATGAAACGCTATGTGTATATCCGTCAATGTGCAAATTTATGAGTCATTTTTTTGTGTGTATACTCTACTTTTTTAAAATCAAAATCGTCAAAAAACATGCTGTACTCTCAATCTCACCCATAGATTTCATGCAGTACTGAGAAGCCTTGAGGGCAACCGCATCAATTGAAAATACTATTTGGGAATACACTAGTGCGACACTTGTTTCTCTTATTTTTGAATTTATTATCCAACATTTTTTATTCCAATTCAAAATGAAGTATAGTAAGCAAAATAATATTATTCAAGTATGCAATAAAATTACAGCGACCACTGGTTGAATCGTAGGGGTATTTATGTTTGCCTTTGATTTTGTATGTGTCTAAATGGGAGTGTGAACCATCATTTTGGAAATCCTTCTTAGTTTCATCTCTTCTCCAAATGTAAATTGATTCCTTTTTAATCGTCTTATCTCCATATCGGTTCAAACGGATGGGTGAGAAGCGCATCACATATCGAACGCTTGAGCTATAAATTGTAATGTATGCAATGTTCTTACGTGTATGGCCACTGCTCCGTGCGATTGTTGTTGCTGTTGCTGTTGTTGTTTTCGCTACAATCTAATATCGAATAAGCACAAATTGCTGCATGTATTTTATCATACAAGACCTGGCATCCATGTACTTGCTGTGCGGAGAAATATCCCATACCGCGGAGCTGTTTGAAAATTGAGCAGAACATTCAGGTAAATACGAATATTTCAGAATGTTGGTAAAGAGAAATTCGGTGAAATTGGTCAAATAGTTGAATCAAACATAAACGTGTGAAAAACGTACGAAACGGGTCAAAGCGTGAGTTTTGTGAAATTGTGTAAAAAGAGAGAACGATAGTGTGCTTAAATCTATCTGTTATTGCATCTGCTTAGTAGTGCTTTTAATGTATATATATTGTCCGCATACAGCTCCGCCGCAGAGGATATTTCTCCGCATATCAAGTGTATGTGGGCACAGAATGGATTTTATTCCTTCAATTTATTCTAGTTGAACAGAGCTAGACTCAGCGGCGATGCCAGAATTGTGTCCAATTCGGAAGACAACAAATAAATAAAAAATGGTGAAAGAAGAAGAGAGAATGAGCAAAAAAACGTATAGCAAATAATTTGGCTCGGATGCATGAGTACCGAAATTCCGAATCCCCCAAAGAAATTTCGAGCGCGTAAGCTTCTATTTTCATTGATGCCAATAAAAAATACCTGAGTCTCGATGTGTGTGTGTGTGTGTGTGTGTGTGTGTGTGTGTGTGTGTGTGTGTGTG
>NW_022596746.1:0-3443 GCF_009176505.1 Sitodiplosis mosellana | reverse complement strand
GTGTGTGTGTGTGTGTGTGTGTGTGTGTGTGTGTGTGTGTGTGTGTGGTACATGTGTGCGATTGCGTTCAATATAAAGGGGACATCTCACACTCACGGCAGTGAAAGAGAGAAAAAAATTATTCAGATTTGGATTTGTTCAATTTTAGTCTGTTTTATTTTTTATTTTTAGTGTGTGTCCAATTGAATAATCGAAATGATCCGAAAATCTCTATTTCGCAACGTAGTATGATTGAACTGTGTACAGTTTTCTTGGCAAATAAAAAACTATAAATTCAATTTTCACAAATTGGAAATAAATTTTATTTAGATGAATGAAAGAAAGAGAGTAAACTAGAGACTGAAGCGATTTTGCATTTAGAAGAGAATGGCCATTCAAAATCCAACTATTTCGAGCAAATCACTCGATTATAGAAATGCACAAACCGGGTAGCGACAACGATATTGATATGTGTCTAGTTATTTTGAATGGCACATTGACAGCAAGCAGATTTAAATTTCAATTTTCTTAGGCAAGCACATAAGTATCGGTAGAAGGAAGCACAACAGCTAATTTTGCATTTGAATCTCGAATCAGTTCGAAAACAATTTGAACCGCATTTTAAATATTGAGCTCAATAAATAATTCGTATGCAATGTGATACACTTTAACTGGGCATTGAGCTACTATGTATTCGTTCCAGTGTGTATCGATGTAACTAGTCGTCGTCCACGTCGTCATCGTCATCGTTGTCGTTCGAAATGTTTTTACCGCTTGGTCAAAAATCAAAAGGGACAACAAAAGCATCAGTAACTAGAAAAAAGATGACAACAAACGAGAGTTCAAAAAAAAATGGAATTGCAAAGCTAATAATATTGAGTTCAAAACGAAAAGTCATAGGCGAACCGAAGTGCCGGTAAGAGCATCGTGGAATAGCAGTATGTGGAAAATAAGAAACGAATCGAATGCGGAAAGACGAATGTAAACGTAGGTTTGTGTAAAGAAGACGAACGACTGAAGGACCTACCGACCGACCACACCACCACCACGATGGTGCGGTGGCCATAGCGTATGGCATCACGATGACGAACAAGACACAAACAATATCAGCAACGACCGGTTGAGTGGCGGAAAGGGAAAAGGAACCGAAATTGGAAAGTGGTATGAAAGCTGGTCCGCCAATTTAAAAGGATATAAATATAAATGGAATATTAAATTGAAATGGATTTCTGTTATTTGAAAACTCAATATCTTTTTATGCCCTGTGACAAGAGGGATAAATAAATGTGAGGAGGCATAAAAAAAACCACTTCTGACATTGGTTCTCGTTGGCATTCGTCCGGCTCGCTCTTTCTCTCTTTTTTCTCTTTCTTTCTCTATATGTGTGTGTTTCGTTCGCTCATTTTTTTCATTTTACTTCTTTGCTCAACTCTCTCCGAAAATTTGTTTCCTAATTTTTTTTTCACTTTTCCATACCTTATCTATTCGCCGATTTCCCCAAGAGCATGCCATGCAAGCGTTTTGTGCCATCGATTCCGCATTTCGCACTCGATGCTGAAATTGACTGCGAAACAAATTGGGAAAGTGAAAAAAAAATACGATTTCATAATAGCGTGTTGATGCCACCACAAAAAAAGAACATGCATGCAAATAAATAGCGATAAAACGTTTAGCCGACCGTCACCCGCCAGTTAGACCAAAATTGAATTGAAAATCCACGGATTTGATTTCTCTTCTGCCTGTGGATACTTTTGCGACTGTTTTTTCACATTCACGTATGTTATTTGTTCAGACACCGGAAAAAAGAAAATAGTCTCCACTTAATATATATGTAGATCCAATTTCAATTGCCACAATGACAATTTACTACAATTAAATTGAAGATTTGATTTCCTCAAAAAGAGTCCTCATCCCCCATCCAAATTGTCAAATTCTATTTTAATCTCAACTTCTAAAAGCGATACACAATATGATTTTATAAATGATTGAACACATTTCGACTCTCTGTTTGACACTCTCAACAAGTCTTCTCAAGTCGACAGTTATTCGGAACATACATATGGCCGATTTGTATATGCTGCAATGTTTCTGACTATTAGCTCACATATTTGGACATATGAATATCAAGCACTGTGTATAGGTTTTCATGGCTACAATGATCACAACCAAAAGCCCACTGTTCATCTCATTGACACGTTACGAACGTGTGATCGCTATATAGCGAACCATAAATATCGTGTGATAGAACGTTTGAAACGTTAACGAACATTTCACGTGTTTAGGTGAGATATCCAAAAAAAAAATTAGGTAATTAGGTTTCAAAGACTCGTTTAGGTTATTCACACATTTAATTTGAGATGATAGGCCGTAAATTTGGATGATATTATTGTGTGTTGTGAAATGACCGGCTTCATTCTAATTTGAGGCCCACCATTTCTTCATCAATTGAGAGGATGTCTTATCATCTAATAAAAGAGCTTATTATTGGAATCATCAGTCAACGTTGTATGCAGTGCTATTTTGCTTCGGTTGTCGTAACTATTTATATGGAGCGTCAGTTCACATGTGAAAATTGCGTTCCACAAGAAAATGCTTTTAGCAAAATTGTACGGTTTAACACTAAGACAGTGGACAATACATCAATTTATTTTCGACACTAATGCTTCTAAAAGGTTCTGTATATTATGGAAATGAAGCGACACGAAAACAACGTATACACACACAGAGAGAGAAAGACAGACTCTTCGCCAACCAGAAAACTAATGGATGGTACTGTTTTTCAAACACACATACACTTTGTATGCGCTCAATTTTCATCAGAAATAAAATACGCTTGTGTCCATGGAGTGCTCAGTGCCATTCACATGTGTATATTCCAAGGGAAATGTATTTGGAAGCAAAACCAAAAGATAGTCGTGCAATGATTCCTCATTTCCCTAAAGAAGAAACCTTTTAACTTCTGCACACATTATGCGCATTGTGCAAGTCCAACGAATATCAGCCGAATCAAACTTTCAACTTTGTTCTTGAAACTCTTCAGAAACCACTCGATCTAAATGTGAAGCAGCAGCAAGCAATGTGAAAGTGGCTCAGTTCAGGCGTTTGTGATCATTCCATCGGACCAACCAAAAAAATAAAAGAACACCCACTTCAATTCCAATTCAAATGTAATCACATAAATCATGAAAGATACTTTTTTGCTGCACATGAATGGAACACGAATATTTTATGGAAAAAGTCTCTTTTGGAATTAAATTTTATTATTATTTTTATTTCACATAAAACCAGAGAAACAAATACAGATCCCTTAATTAAATTCGGAAATTTTTTCTACCATCACCGAAAAGGAATTTTTTTAAATCTGTTCTATGTGCAGTCAGTCAAAAAAGTATTCGGCCACTTGAATTTTTTTTTTTGTTGGATTTTTTCGTGTTATAAATGACAAAAACCGAACTATTTTCTAT
>NW_022596745.1:0-2820 GCF_009176505.1 Sitodiplosis mosellana | reverse complement strand
TGATATTTTTGCATATTTGGACTCAAAAAACGTACAAAGTGGTTGGGTTTTTTGCTGATTTAGAATTTTTCGGTCATTTCCAACAATTCTTGACTTATTTGCAACATGATTTTGCGTGAAAAATGCTTAAATCCCGTATTTAACTTGAAAGTTAAATCTTTAGGATTCAACGAAATTCGGGAAAATCATGATTTCAAGGCCCCATAAGGCTTATCGGGTGTACTCAAAAGGCCAGTTTTTCTTGTTTTCGCCCAAATTTTACGTCCTACCCAATCAGCTTTCATTTTTTGGCCGTTTTCGCAAAGTTGAAAATTAAATCTTTGGATTTAATTAAATCCGAACCACTTACAACGGGCATAAAAGAACTATTATCTGGATTTATCATGTGTTGAATCGAAAAAGTGCAGAAAGACCAATTTGGAACAAACGAAAAATGTAAAAAAAAGTGAGCTGTCATCACGAAATCTGGACTCATTTGACATTATAACGGATTTCCAATACACTTGCCCGAATGAATAACAAGTAATTCGCACACAGTGATTCGCGCAGTTGTGTTACGGTCTTGTCAAACATCAAAACAAGCCCGAATTTCATGATGACAGCTCGTTTCTGTTTACATTTTTCGTTCGCTCTAAATTGGTCTTTCTGGATTTGTTCGATCGGATGTTTTGATGAATTCAGATAATTTTTCGTGTGTTCTAACTGCATTGATTGAATCCCTGTGTAAAAATTGTTTTATTGGTGTTATTTCTTTCATTGGAAATGCCGTCAAAGATGCGATGTGTAATATCCCACCGATTTCCTTGTTTCATCCGACAAAAAATGCATGAAAATGAAATTCTGCATCGTGAATTTACCAATAGCAGTTGGATCGAAAGTGAAAGAGTTGAAAATATTGCTTTATTTCAGTGAACAAAAATATAACCTCAAAATACAATGATTTTCTGTTTTGATCTCGGGAAGTGGCATCTTTGATTATTTTGCAGTAAAAATACATGCAATCGACCCAAAATTGAACCCGTGAGCATAAAAACAACGTATTGACTCTTCGCCGATGAATACGAAACGCAAAAAAATCGCCGAACAAAGTGAAACACCAATCTGTTATTGGATCAATATGAAACATGAAATCGTTGGCCACTATTTTATTTACGTTGCACTTTGTTTCGAAGCGCGGCGAGTGTTTCATTTTGTTCCAGTAACAGAACGTTGTATCACTTTGTTCGGCGACGCGCTCAATGTACTGTTTTGAAAAAATATGCATGATTTGATATAGTTTTGTGCGAGTGCAACATAAATTCTGTTCGCTTGAAAGTGAATCGTGAAATATCGGCTGACTATAGAAATTGTGTTTCACTTTAATTGAAACAAAAATGTTTGATACACTTTTGAGTCCATTGGTATGATGATTCATTTTAATGGTGGTTTTGGTCGTGATTTGTCTATGAAGTGAAAATTAACTGATAAGGAGCGCGAATTTCGATGTGCCGATAACACCAATAGAGCAGAAAAAAATACTATATGAAAATCGAAAAAAAATTTAAACTTTTTTTTTCGACTGTTGCCTATTTCGGATCGTCTACATGGGAAGTTTGTATGAAATCCTCGGAACGCGGGTTCACGCCGCTGTGAATACATTGGTTTATATAGTGAAATCTATACATGGCCAAAACACGGACGCACAACACCCATTCTATTTCGCTCACACTTACGTGCAATTTTTACCCGTATAACAAAGTAGTCTGCTTTACTGTTAAAAAGATGTGCGCAGTAAAGAAACAAGAACGTACATGTTTCAGCAACGTTAAAGTGCACGTAAGTGTGAGCGAAATAGAATGGGTGTTGTGTTAAAATGAATCATCATACCAATGGACTCAAAACTATATCAAATCATGCATATTTTTCCAAAACAGTACATTGAGCGCGTCGCCGAACAAAGTGATACAACGTTCTGTTACTGGAACAAAATGAAACACTTGCCGCGCTTCGAAACAAAGCGCAACGTGAATAAAATAGTAGCCAACGATTTCATGCTTCATATTGATCCAATAACAGATTGGTGTTTCACTTTGTTCGGCGATTTTTTTGCGTTTCGTATTCATCGGCGAAGAGTCAATACGTTGTTTTTATGCTCACGGGTTCAATTGTTCACTCTTTCAATCCAGAACTACCATTTCTTGATTATTTGGTGGCAAAAACACCCTAGTACACAACGCTTACACATTACACGATTGTTGTGCTCCGGAATGGTGTCCATAAACGTTTCTACACCTTAAAAATGCTTTCTACGAGATTTTTTGAGTTTCACCAAATAAAAGATTGATTTGATCTTATTCATCGGTCAAAATTATTTTTCAGGTCATAAGAATGTTGCCGAATTTATCATTAGTAAAGGAGCCAATGTTAATAGTGAAAGTAATGTGAAAGACACACCTCTTCATTTAGCTGCTGAGAACGGTAATAGTTGGATACTTGTCTTAACTAAAAGAAGATTGATTTGATCTTTTCCATCCATCTAAATTACTTTTTAGGTCATAGGAGTGTCGCTGAACTTCTCATCAGTAAAGGGGCCAATGTTAATAGTGAAAATTATGTGAAAGACACACCACTTCATTTAGCTGCTTTCAATGGTAATGTTAAATATTTTCATTGAATAGAGGATTGATTTGATCTCTTTTTTCATCGATCTGTGTTATTTCTCAGGTCACAAGAGTGTTGCTGAACTTCTCATCCAAAGTGGAGCCATTGTTGATAAAAAAAATAATCTCCAATCGACACCTCTTCATTATGCCGCTTCCAATGGTAATTTTGAATATTAAT
>NW_022596744.1:0-3237 GCF_009176505.1 Sitodiplosis mosellana | reverse complement strand
CAACGCAGGCCAACGGTACGGAAAAGTTCGGGATTACCAATGTAATTCTTTTTATTTCAATAGGTGATGGGTGTTTTCTGAGCAGCTCACGGTCTCTGTACAATTTGTCCACACCAAGTCTAACATCGCACCGTTTTTATTTCCAACTTTGTTTACTTGAACAAGTCCCATTTCATGCATGGAGTCCAAGACAGTGATTTCCTTTTCCAAGGATGCATTCAGTGGGATGGCAACGTCACATCTTCCTTTTCGTCTGTATACCATTCCAATTTGGATAAATTAAAATCACCAGAAATTACCAAAATATCCTCGGACTTCAATTTTGCTGCTACCTCACGAATTGCATTCATATTCGCTTCATAAACCGCGACAGGAGAATCAGGACGTATGTACAGATTCAATAAGAAAAACATTCCTGTCTTTCAATGGCAGGATAACGCAAACTTGTTCAGCGCCATACTGCTCACCTGTACTGACCAGTTCAGATTTCATTGTCCTATCAACAGCAATCAGTACACTTCCACCCCTTGTTTTAATTTTCCTTTGTTTTGATTCAGTTTCAATTGAGCGGTCACAGCGATACACATTAAAATTTGGAGGAAAAACTTCTGAAGAATCAATTGTGCCGTCAAGGCGAGTCTCACAAAGCATAAATATTGCAGAATCCGAAGCGATTATGTCAGCGTTAAATTCAGCAAGTCTGGAGCTCACTCCATTGATGTTTTGCGTGTGTATATTTTTCTTCAGTTTATGGTGCGGAGTCCGGATAATACTTTTTAAGCGCCACTTCGGTCTGGGCGATGGTTTTTCCACGCAAAAAATAGTGTTTAATCAACACACGAAATTCACTTTTTTCCATGTTTACACAAATTTTTGGAGGTTGGTTGCTTCAAAGTGCTATAACTCATGAACTAATGGTCGGATTTGGCTTTAACTTTGACAGCTGTCTTCTGAAAGATGGTACTGGTCAAAAACCATAAGGATTTTGTATCAGTAGAATCCCTCCCATAGAAAAGTACCTGACTTATCAATCCATCTAGTATCTGGTAGACAATTGTGCGCAGCGTTCAGCATGTCGCCGAAAAAACCAAATCAACAGCTAAAAGATGCGGATGCAGTGGAACAGAGTCACTTAGCCCAGGAACAGAATCAAAATCAAAATCAAAACCAAGGACAAGTGGAACAGCCGCTCAGTAATGAGGCGAAACAATTCCAATTGGTTCAAAAGCATATCAATCGATTGACTGGTTTCCTGCTGGGTGACGGCTTCAATACTATCTCGTAAGAGGCGGTGAACATTCGCTATGATCGTTTGGAAGATTTATGGGAAAAAGACAACGCCTGGTACGAGAAATTGATACAAACCGTTGATAGCAATTCAGGCTTGATTGATCCATACGACGATTGCTTTGCTACCATGGAATAGCAATACTTTGAAGCCGCAGAGGCTATGATTCAACGAGTAAAAGAATTGGAACCAAACGCCGGAAAAGAGAATTGAAATGTAATAACGGAAAAGAAAACTCAAAGAAAAATAAGACGAATCATTCTACACCGTATGACCATGAGTGTGATTAGATAAATAGCAAAGGATCAGTATGTAAAGGTAAGAGGACTCAACCGAACATAACGAGCTATAGCTTCTTTCACAATGCACTGCGACCGTCACTCACTGCGTTACCAATGTCAAGGAAAATGATTGGAATTAATGGCCGATCGTTCCAGATTCGGCAAAAGGTAAACTTGAGCATCCATCCTTGGTTTGATAAAAACGAGTGTATAAGAGAAGCATTCTGGATCATGCCTAAAGAAGGTGGCTGGCAATCATACATGCCGGATACTCCAATGAATCCGTTTAAAATTAGGAACTCAACTGACTTGCAATTTGAAGACCCGAATTACTGGAAAACCGAACAAGTACACCTTTTGTGAATAATCATTTTTGGATCAGATTTGCAGTGTTTAGATGAGGAAACAGGTCAAACACTTTCGGCAATGGAATACAAAGAGGAGGATCAGCTAGATATGTTGTTAGAGAGATTTGGACACTTGATCAAATAAAAACAACACCAAAACTTACGGAGGAACAGATTGCTGTTGAAAAACATTTTATGGATAATTTTAAGCGTGAAAAAGATGGAAGATTTGAATGGTTTGGAGCGAAAATGTAATACAGAAAAGTTGAGCGGCAAAATGTCAAATGAAAAGGGATAGCTATATAGTTCACTATTTTATTTTTATTTTTATTGAGTATGAGGTGTAAATAACAGGAAAAATCCCTTTTACAATTTATCACCTATAGTTTACTATACAGTTCAGTGATTGAAATAGCCGGTAGTTCTACCGAAATCCGGTAGCTCTGAATGAGAAAATGCAGCTCTAAATCTGAATTACGGTAGTTGTGATTTGAATAATTTGACACCCAATTTTCAGATCACCACTTGGTTACCTATCATCTGTTGGTCAATATGATTGTACTACGTGAAGAGCTCAAAAATATCAAAAAATACCAATTTTCGGTAGATTTCTTGGACTTTTCTCCACTCACTCCTAAAACTTGAAAATAAAACCCGATAAAACCACCGCCAAACTATTCTATTGCGACTTTGTGGTCGTTACAATTAATCGCCAGAAATCGTAATTTTTGTCCAATTTTTTTTAATTACTTTTCCGCAAACTTTGTTTGTATGGAAAAGTATTAGTTTTACTACCCAAAATTTCGTAACTCCTTCTCATTCGGACGACAAAAACTCCACGAAAAACTTCAAATAGCTCATAACTGTACACAAGGCAATGTAGATGGGAACAAATCCTATCGATCAAGACCTATCTGCCCTCAAAAATATGTTGTTCACTATGAAAAATGTGCAAAATAGCGATGTGCGTATGGCGTCATTTGTGTCCGCGTGCACGTTTTTTGTTAACACGATATCTCAAAAAGTTTACGAGATGATTGCAAACTGTAAAAGGACAAAAGTTTTGATATGTTGAGACTTAGAAACCATTAAAATTTGAGCCCATTCTGACGTGCCTCTCGGGTACCTCCCCTAAGAAAAACCTCGAAAAAATGGTACATTTGTATAAGAAGTACTCAAAAAAAAGCATATTTTTGGGTTTTGGTCAAGGCAAACTGCCAATATTTTGCAAAAATAATGGGGTTCTGTGAACAATCAAATACTAACTTGCCCATAAATTTGGTCCAAAATCAACATTTCTTGAAATTTTTGGAATTTTGTT
>NW_022596743.1:0-3011 GCF_009176505.1 Sitodiplosis mosellana | reverse complement strand
AACACAAAACAGCAGATATCAATTTTAAAAAATCATTACGGAGCGATTCTGAAATTAGTTGGAAGAATGCAAAAAAATCAAATCCAAATCGCTCCGAAATAATTTTTTAAAATTGATATCTGCTGTTTTGTGTTCGCTTTCGTCACGAGGAATTACTTCAAAAGAAGTTTTTTTATTTGATTGGTGGAGACGCCAAAGAAATTTTTTAAATCGTCATAACTCATGAATGGTAGGTCCAATTTCGGCGTTCTTGGGCTTGTTGGAAAGGTCTCGACGAGTAGACTCAAAAAAAACATGTTTCAAGATGAACGGGCCGCGTTCAACACCGGTAAATGGGAAAAACTGATAATTGTACATAATTTTCAAGTGGCTATTTCTATGGAGGCGGTTGGTCGATTCCCAAGTTTGAATGCATTTTCTGGGCCTATGAGCCAGGGGCTTTCTAGCGATACTTCATTCATACCAGATGGCCTCTTAGGAAAAAAGTTCGAAATTGCGTGTATATATAGGCGAGTTCGACTTTCAGCACAGAGGTGCTTTCGTCACTCGCGCCTGCTGTCGCCGGCTGTGATTAACACTAACACTAAAGTAATAAGATTTTTTGTTATTAATATTTTTAATAACAATAACGTAATAACATTTTTTGTTATTAATATTTTAATAACATTAAATTAATGCGATATCGAAATATTAATACGATATCGAAAAAAGTCAATCTGTAAGTCTGTGTATATATGGTTGTTGTTGCTTTTTACTTAGTGCGTTGTTCACTTCATTCGCCTAGTAATAGGCCATTCATAATGCACGCGTCTACGCTAACTTCATACAAAACGAATTTCGTGCAATTTTCATAGTGATTTTATTTCATTTTGCGACTGTTATAAGTCACTCATGCAACGTATGACCGTAGTCAATAAGAGACTGGGGAATGGCAACGTAAATGTAGTTCTCGTACATGTTCTTGCACATGTAAATACACTTGTTCACATTCAGTGTGCTACTACTGGTTTATTACCAATTTTTCAACTATTACGGTCTCAGTACTGTGACGGTCAGAAAATTGAGTTGTGATCGGCGGTTTTTGTTTACCTGCAGTGTTTGAATTTTCCAATCCGCTCGATAGAGCCTCCATAGATTGAATCGAAAGAGTTTTTCAAAAGAGACTCCTTCAACAGAATCTTTGCGAAAAAATTTCAATATTCTGTTTCAAATTACGGCTGTAAACTATATTCAAATAATAGGTTTTGATTTATATTTTAATACTATGAAGAAAAATAAAACAAAAAAAATATTTATTTTAAATTTAATTGAAATAATTGATTCCGTTTGATCCATATTCTGACAATAGTCGTGCAACGATTTGTGACATTTCACCATTCGCTGCAACTTCATGCCATACTTGGTATATATACGATTGTCAAAATGATCGTTTTAATGAAATCAATTATTTCAATAAAATTTAAAATAAATAATTTTTTTTAGTTTTTTCTCTCCATAGTATTAAGATATAAATCAAAACCTACCTTTTGAATATAGTTTACAGCTGTAATTTTTAACAGAATATTGAACATTTTTGCAAAGTCTCTTTTGAAAGAGTCTCTTTTGAAAAACTCTTTATGATTCAATCTATAGAGGCTCTATCTAGCGGATGGGAAAATTCAAATCCTGTTTACCTGCCATTTGTGCTGGTTTTAAAGGCTTGTTCTACAATTGTTGTTCTTTGAACTACGACGGTTAAATACTGCTTGAAGATTGGCAATTCATTTGAATACTACGTGGGGTCATATGCGGTATAACAAAACGATTCAATTGTCGGTTTAACTACCTTCGTGGTGGCAGAACTCACGATCCTAATTGTTTGTCAACTGTGTTTGACACTGTGGCATCAGAAAAACTTTGATATATGCCAGAGTGCATAAGGAGTCTCTGATACCGAAAACGGTCGCTATCTGATCTACTGGTAAACGTCAGGGAGTCTGAACGTGTCCGCAGATGGACCGTGTACTCGTACTTTTTGCCACACCTGACATCTGAATCAAAATAATTTGTACAGCGTGATATTCTCGTATCTTCGTGCCCGCTTCCACATTCTCACGCACATGCACGTATATAAACACGCACGAAGATATATATATATATACATACACACACACACACACGCACGCACATTTGAATAAATTATGAACATTATATGAATGGTTTGGAGCGAAAATGTAATACAGAAAAGTTGCGCGGAAAAATGTCGATGATGAATGAGCGGAAAAGGGATAGCCATATAGTAAACTGTATAGTAAACTATAGTGAACTATATAGCTATCCCTTTTCATTTGATATTTTTCCGCTCAACTTTTCTGTATTACATTTTCGCTCCAAACCATTCATATATTTGTATATTTGACGTCCATTGTATATTTCGAATCTACTGTATAAAAAAAAGGACAAGAATTTAAAAAGAACAAGAATAAAAATAAACATTTTTTCGTCAACCAATCTGTTCTGTCTTTTTCCTCGGCTTTACACATTTTCCCCACAACCGCTTTTGACAAAAAAAATCAAATTCCATTGAGTTTGTACTCAGGCCTGGTGAAAGTACAAACTTTGAGGCTTTGCATACGGTCAGTACGAACTCAAAATCAAACGAAAATGGCCACAGAACATCAGTATTTGGCCTTTCAGATGGAGCCGCCATACAAAATTTTCGTTTTTTCCAAATTTTCAACTTTGATGAGTTTGTACCAGGGCTTGGTGAAAGTACAAACTCTGCGGCTTTGCATATTGCGAGCACAAGCTCCGAATAACATAAAAATGACCTCAAAACATCAGAATTTTACCACTGACATGGAGTCAACATTAAATTATTTCGTTGTCATTAGCATTTATTTTTATTGCACAAGCTATTTTATAAAATGCATTTTTTTCATTTGCTCTACTCGGTGTAATGTATACACAAAACACAATTATAGACCTTCCATTGCTTAAAATCATTCGGGCTCCTACCATTTCAATATCAC